>NW_019269770.1:6483-9674 GCF_002738365.1 Cucurbita moschata
TCCATAGTGATGCGTTTTAAAACCATGAGGCTGACGCATATACGTAACGAGCCAAAGCAAACAACATCTACTCATGGTGGGCTTAGAAAATTTTATATAATTGGCTGGAATAGCTCAGTTAGAGCGTGTGGATGATCCCACATACACGAGAGGTAAGCTTTATACGCTTGAATAACGTCGTGTGTCGTCAGAATCCAGATTCAATTTTTAGGTTTTAAGAAGCTCATAGATGTGTCGTTTTAGGCATCTACAAGCCACGAGACTTCGTGAAAGAGAAGCAGAGAGTCCAATAAAGAGTTATAGGAGGAAAACGATGAGAAAGAACAATAGAAATGTTTGGTTTTATGTCATAAAACTCATAGTTTGTTAACAAAAACATATTCTATTTTCAATAAAATTATTATTGATGTTTATTAAGTAAAGATTGTTATCGAATAAAGTAAATTTTACAATCATTAATCTAAACCAAATAAACTAAGACCACTCTGGCTATAGTATGATTACTTGAACTATACGTAGAGACATAAGAGTAGATCAAGTTCAAGTATATGCCCTGGTCTGTGGGCAGGTGGTTTGTATGGTGAGCTCTCAGATGACCGGTCCTCTAAGGGGTTCCCTTGGATTTTCCGAGCTCCTTGTAAGGCAAGTTCTGGCCACATGACTTGCATGACCACTCATATAACACATACCTGAGCCCCGCCAAACATCTCCCAACATGTTGTTTTCCACAGTTACGACACAGAGACTTCTCCATTGCTAGGTATCGGGCTATTAGGGGTGGAGCAGGTGGCCTACTCTGATATCAAGGTCTCTGGAGCGATGGTTGGAATTCTGTGGTTTCGACCTCGACAGGGCGTTTCCTCTACTCTAGGGCCTTGGCCGTCCTTCGGGCCTCTTCATAGGTTTTCTGTTTGTTTCTCTTTAGTGTCAGCTAATGACGGTGCAAACCTTCTCAATCCCATGAAGTCCTGATCATACTGATCCACCTTGGGTTCAGTGGTTATTAAGCTTCCCCACGGTGTAATTCTCCCCCGCCCGAGTTGATGCTGTGTTTATTATCCGACCACCACACTTCTGCATCTTTTTGTAACACATAATGTCGCACACGCCACCCCTTATGTTCATCAGAGCATCTCATTGATTCAAAGGTTGTTTGCACGTTTGGAGCAACTTCAAGTGCAACTAGGCACAGGCACGTGTTCTTTATGCTTTATTAATATGATGTATGATGATGTTTGATGCATGTTTTACAATAATTATGATGTGTTGATGATGACGATGTATGCTAAGATGATGATAATAGTTTAGCTTTTTTTCTTCAACCTATAATAATTTGAATTGTGTCAGAAGTGGGATTTGAACCCACGCCCTCTCATGAGGACTAGAACTTGAGTCTAGCGCCTTAGACCACTCGGCCATCCTGACTACATTTTAATAAGTCCCACATTGGTTGACAAGGGGAATGAACCATTCGTTATAATAGTGTGAAAACCTCTCACTAATAGACGCGTTTTTAGACTGTGAGGCTGACGGCAATCCATAACAGGCCAAAATGGAATATATCTACTAGCGATTGGAGAGGGTGAGGAAGCATTTCTTTTAAGGGTGTGAAAAAATCTTCTTAGTAGACGCATTTTAAAACCGTGAGGCTGGTGGTGATATGTAATGCACAAAAGTGGACAATATCTGCTAACGGTGGGCTTGAGATATGGTATCAGAGCTAGTCACCAGGCGGTGTGCTAGTGAAGACTCTGGGCCCCAAGGTGGTGGATTGTGAGATTCCAAATCGATTAGAGAGAAGATGAAACATTTCTTATAAGGGTGTGGAAACGTCTCCCTAGTAGACTGCCAGTGAGGACGCTGGGAAACCTCTCCATAGTGATGCGTTTTAAAACCATGAGGCTGACGGCTATACGTAAGGAGCCAAAGCAGACAACATCTACTAGTGGTGGGCTCAGAATACTTTAAATAATTGGCTGGAATAGCTCAATTGGTTAGAGCGTGTGGATGATCCCACATACACGAGAGGTAAGCTTTATACGCTTGAATAACGTCGTGTGTCGTCAGAATCCAGATTCAATTTTTAGGTTTTAAGAAGCTCATAGATGTGTCGTTTTAGGAATCTACAAGCCACGAGACTTCGTGAAAGAGAAGCAGAGAGTTCAATAAAGATTTATAGGAGGAAAACGGTGAGAAAGAACAATAGAAATGTTTGGTTTTATGTCATAAAACTCATAGTTTGTATACAAAAACATATTCTATTTTCAATAAAGTTATTATTGATGTTTATTCAGTAAAGATTGTTATTGAATAAAGTAAATTTTACGATCATTAATCTAAAAAGATGATCATAGTTTAGCTTTTTTCTTCACTCACTTTGGCTTATTATTTATATCTCTAAACATCACCATTTATTGTAACTAAATTAAAGGTAAATAGAAGATCTAAAGAAGTGCACATTTCATTTAATGATATAACCCAACCCAACCATGGTTAACGATGAAAAGTCATTCATTTTCTTCCCTAGCCCCATTAGACTAAAACACAATAATTTGTATTGTATTAAAAGTGGGATTTGAACCCACACCCTCTCACGTGGACTAAAACTTGACTTAGGTGCCTTAGACCACTCAACCATCCTAACTACTTACTAATAGATCCCACATTGATTGGAGAGGGGAATGAACCATTCCTTATAAGGGCGTGGAAACCTCTCACTAATAAACGTGTTTTAAAACTATGGAGAGGGTGAGGAAGCATTTCTTTTAAGGGTGTGGGAAAATCTTCCTAGTAGACGCATTTTAAAACCGTGAGGCTGGTGGTGATACGTAATGCACCAAAGTGGACAATATCTGCTAATGGTGGGCTTGAGATATGATATCAGAGCTAGTCACCAGGCGATGTGCCAGCGAAGACGCTGGGCCCCCAGGGGGGTGGATTGGAAGATTCCAGATCGGTTCAAGAGAAGATGAAAGATTTCTTACAAGTGTGTGGAAACCTCTCCCTAGTAGACTGCCAACAAGGACGCTGGAAAACCTCTCCATAGTAGATGCGTTTTAGAACCGTGAGGCTGACGACGATACGTAACGTGCCAAAGCAAACAACATCTACTAGTGCTGAACTCGAAGAATTTTAAATTATTGGCTGGAATAGCTCAGTTGGTTAGAGCGTGTGGCTGTTAACCACAAGGT
>NW_019269770.1:12413-15105 GCF_002738365.1 Cucurbita moschata
ATCCATAACAGGCCAAAATGGAATATATCTACTAGCGATTGGAGAGGGTGAGGAAGCATTTCTTTTAAGGGTGTGAAAAAATCTTCTTAGTAGACGCATTTTAAAACCGTGAGGCTGGTGGTGATATGTAATGCACAAAAGTGGACAATATCTGCTAACGGTGGGCTTGAGATATGGTATCAGAGCTAGTCACCAGGCGGTGTGCTAGTGAAGACTCTGGGCCCCAAGGTGGTGGATTGTGAGATTCCAAATCGATTAGAGAGAAGATGAAACATTTCTTATAAGGGTGTGGAAACGTCTCCCTAGTAGACTGCCAGTGAGGACGCTGGGAAACCTCTCCATAGTGATGCGTTTTAAAACCATGAGGCTGACGGCTATACGTAAGGAGCTAAAGCAGACAACATCTACTAGTGGTGGGCTCAGAATACTTTAAATAATTGGCTGGAATAGCTCAGTTGGTTAGAGCGTGTGGATGATCCCACATACACGAGAGGTAAGCTTTATACGCTTGAATAACGTCGTGTGTCGTCAGAATCCAGATTCAATTTTTAGGTTTTAAGAAGCTCATAGATGTGTCGTTTTAGGAATCTACAAGCCACGAGACTTCGTGAAAGAGAAGCAGAGAGTTCAATAAAGATTTATAGGAGGAAAACGGTGAGAAAGAACAATAGAAATGTTTGGTTTTATGTCATAAAACTCATAGTTTGTAAACAAAAACATATTCTATTTTCAATAAAGTTATTATTGATGTTTATTCAGTAAAGATTGTTATTGAATAAAGTAAATTTTACGATCATTAATCTAAAAAGATGATCATAGTTTAGCTTTTTTCTTCACTCACTTTGGCTTATTATTTATATCTCTAAACATCACCATTTATTGTAACTAAATTAAAGGTAAATAGAAGATCTAAAGAAGTGCACATTTCATTTAATGATATAACCCAACCCAACCATGGTTAACGATGAAAAGTCATTCATTTTCTTCCCTAGCCCCATTAGACTAAAACACAATAATTTGTATTGTATTAAAAGTGGGATTTGAACCCACACCCTCTCACGTGGACTAAAACTTGACTTAGGTGCCTTAGACCACTCAACCATCCTAACTACTTACTAATAGATCCCACATTGATTGGAGAGGGGAATGAACCATTCCTTATAAGGGCGTGGAAACCTCTCACTAATAAACGTGTTTTAAAACTATGAGTCTGACGACGATCCATAACTGGCCAAAATGGAAGATATCTGCTAGCGATTGGAGAGGGTGAGGAAGCATTTCTTTTAAGGGTGTGGGAAAATCTTCCTAGTAGACGCATTTTAAAACCGTGAGGCTGGTGGTGATACGTAATGCACCAAAGTGGACAATATCTGCTAATGGTGGGCTTGAGATATGATATCAGAGCTAGTCACCAGGCGATGTGCCAGCGAAGACGCTGGGCCCCCAGGGGGGTGGATTGGAAGATTCCAGATCGGTTCAAGAGAAGATGAAAGATTTCTTACAAGTGTGTGGAAACCTCTCCCTAGTAGACTGCCAACAAGGACGCTGGAAAACCTCTCCATAGTAGATGCGTTTTAGAACCGTGAGGCTGACGACGATACGTAACGTGCCAAAGCAAACAACATCTACTAGTGCTGAACTCGAAGAATTTTAAATTATTGGCTGGAATAGCTCAGTTGGTTAGAGCGTGTGGCTGTTAACCACAAGGTCGGAGGTTCAAACCCTCCTTCTAGCGTTGGTGATCATTTGTTCTTTATGAGTGTCTTGATAATATTATTGTCTTACATATTCTATTGAATCATAACCCTTGAATCATGTTATAAGATGTTGAACACCACATTCCTGGATAGTCTGCTTCAATCTCCATCTTCCATAAACTGAAATCTTGTCATCGAACTTCTCAATTCCAATCTTCTTTGAACTTTCAATCTTCACAGATCGGATTTTGCCTTACCAATTGTTAGAATCGCATAGGAACGAACTTACACACTCGATCTAGATGAACCCAAAGAACAAGAAAAAGAAGATGCCTTGTGCTTCCACTGCTTTGTGGTCCCGAATTTTTCCTTACCAATTGTTAGAATCGCATAGGAACGAACTTACACACTCGATCTAGATGAACCCAAAGAACAAGAAAAAGAAGATGTCTTATGCTTCCACTGCTTTGTGGTCAAGGTATTATGTTTTACCCCAAACAGTGGTTGGTTCGTGAAGACCTCGGATCCTTTCCATCTTGATGGTGGTGAATTTCACCTTGTTAGGATCACACTACACACACAGTCGTAAGAAAATGCAAGAAAGAAACAGTGAGTCCAACAAAGAGTTAAAGGAGGAAAACGATGAGAAAGAGACAAAGATCCATTAGTTCGACACAACACAACCCAATTATAATAGCCAATCTATTTATCAAAAGCGGGATTTGAACCCACGCCCTCTCACGAGGACCAAAACTTGAGTTGGCACCTTAGACAACTTGGCCATCCTGACAACTTATTAATAAATCCCACATTGGTTGGAGAGGGGAATGAATCATTCCTTGTAAGAGTGTAGAAACCTCTCACTAATAGACGTGTTTTAAAAGTGTGAGGCTGACGACGATCCAAAACAGGCCAAAAAGGAAGATATATGCTAGCGGTTGGAGAGGGTGAGGAAGCATTTCTTTTAAGGGTGTGGAAAAATCTTCCTAGTAAAC
>NW_019269770.1:15230-15724 GCF_002738365.1 Cucurbita moschata
TCTATGTAGTTTAGGTTGCATGTAGAATCATTCAAGCTCGACATGATCAATCTTGCTTGTGGAGTGATTCGAATCTCAAACAAGTGTTTGAGATATTTGATCAACAAGAATCATTCAAGCTAGACATGATCAATCTTGCTTGTGGAGTGATTCGAATCTCAATCAAGCGTTCTTCTTGCCTTGAGATATTCGATCAACAAGGTAATTTGAATCTTATTCCCCTTGTATTGATTCATTATCTTATCACTCCATAACCTAGAACTCACACCTACAATGACCAAACTCGACGTTGAAACGCTTGGTTCATGACACAAAAATACCACCGATGATCCCACATACACGAGAGGTAAGCTTTATACACTTGAATAATGTCGTGTGTCGTCGAAATCCAGATTCAATTTTTAGGTTTTAAGAAGCTCATAGAGGAGTCATTTTAGGCATCTACAAGCCACGAGACTTCATGAAAGAGAAGCATAGAGTCCAACAAAGAGTTA
>NW_019269770.1:15765-16129 GCF_002738365.1 Cucurbita moschata
GGGTAATACGGTAAATTGACTCATCTCTAGTTACAAACAACCTGTGAAGGATCGACTTACTAATCATGGTTATATCAAATGGATAGAGATATATCTATAGTGAGGGGAGTGTAACTACTAGGCTATAGTGGAGTGTCCTAGTAGTTAACGAATGTTGGTTAACAAGGTTAATGAGTTTACCTGGTTAATCTCGGATCGTTGGAGCCTATGATCTATAGGTCCATTAGGTCCCCCTGATAGCTCATATTAGACTAATCCATATAACAATGTGACGAGTGAGTTCGAAGTGTTCGAATTCAAATTAGGGAATACGCATTAAATATATACGATATATTTAACCACATTTTTATTTTAATTACGAATT
>NW_019269771.1:0-1538 GCF_002738365.1 Cucurbita moschata
GATATATTCCATAAACAACTTAATATATAATCCATAATAAGGGCATTTGGTCTAGTGGTATGATTCTTATTTTGGGTGCAAGAGGTCTCGAGTTCGATTCTCGAAATGCCCCTCCAAAAGAAAAAAAGCAGAATTTTGAAAGGAAAAAAAAAACAAAAAAATGCAAAGGAATGCATGGCAATGCACAACTTCAACTTATATAAATTTCATATATTGAGGCATTTGGTCTAAGTGGTATAATTATCGGTTTTGGGTGTGAGAGTTCGATTCTTAAAATTCTCTCAACCATATTATATCAAAATGAATTATGCAAGATAATATGATTTAAAATGGGGTTTTTAAACATTGAACCTAGAAGATGAGAATAGAGAATGAAACAATGAAACATATTCTTCGAAGAATAAAGATCGTCCGGCTAATCTATTGTATTCTTTCTAGGAACTTTTCAGTCAAGTTGAGAATAGAGAATGAAACATATTCTTGGAAGAATAAAGATCGTCTCGAGCCGGACTTTAAAAAGAGCATTACACAAAATTGTTCTATTGTATTCTTTCTAGGAACTTTTCAGTCAAGATGAGAATAGAGAATGAAACATATTCTTGGAAGAATAAAGATCGTCTCGAGCCGGACTTTAAAAAGAGTATTACACAAATTGTTCTATTGTATTCTTTCTAAGAACTTTTCAGTCAAATAGGTCATCCGTTGTCACAATCCTTTTAAGGAAGATGCGTCCAAATAACCGATGAAGAAGTTTCAGAGAGCCATAGGTTCGAATCCTGTCACCTTAATGTGGTATTCTCATGGGCCGAAGTGCAAAGCCCCGTAGTCTATCCGTGGCCAGGAAAGCAGGCACGTTGTCCGCTGTCGTCACATAGGTCATCTGTCGTCACAATCCTTTTAAGAAAGATGCGCCCAAATAACCGATGAAGAAGTTTCAGAGAGCCATAGGTTCGAATCCTGTCACCTTGATGTGGTATTCTCTGGGGCTGAAGTGCAAAGCCCCATAGCCTATTCGTGGTCCGGAAGGCAGGCGAACCGTGCACATTGAAAAAAAAAAGATCTCTTTTTCTATCACACGTAGAATTGTCATTCTTTTGTCTTTTGAAACCCCTTACCTTATCAGTCATCAGGCATGTTTTTGGTATCATATATCGAGATAATTATTATGAAAAAGCTATTCCACTAGTGTGACTTAGATACCCTTTTTTGGTGGTATCGGTCATGCTATTTAAATAGCCTGAAGTCATCATAGCCTCTCCACCGGTTCCGAAGACTCCTTCGGCATCAATGTGCTCCAATGAAAGAGATCAGACCCTTTCCTAAACTAGAACCGGGCACAAAACGCCGAGGAGAAAGTCGAAAGCAAGCTCTTTTTGCATATACACAATCTCGAAACCCAATTAGCTCACGTACTATCTCCTCAAGCCTGGCGAGTATGAGTGCTTGGTAAGAGCGAATGTCGAATGAGAAAGACATTCGATTACGGCAAAATTCGCAACTACCAAAGTGCACTAAACCTAGTAGAGATCTTCGACTTA
>NW_019269772.1:0-973 GCF_002738365.1 Cucurbita moschata
GTTTTAGTATCATACCATATCCACTAAAGATTGTCCTAAGCTTAAAATATGGAAGAAAAAAAACATTTACTCGTGTCGAAAAGTCTTCACAACCTCAACCCTTACGAAAAGACCCTCGTGGAGGAACCCGAATCACTACGTGAAAAACCTTTGTTTCTTTCGATGTTTTTCGACGAATCTGTAAGGAAACGCTCAAGTTTAAGAATCTTACACATATAAATGGTTAAAATACGAATATTTTTCACTTTCGCTTCCGGGCCATTTTGCACTCAAAATCCAAAGGTGTTAACATAGGAACTTTTTTGCCCATTGAGACAGGGTCGTTAACTCGATCTGAAAAGATGTTTTCTCGTTTTAGTATCTTACCATACCCACTAAAGATTGTCCTAAGCTTAAAATATGGAAGAAAAAAAACATTTACTCGTGTCAATAAGACTTCACAACCTCAACCCTTACCAAAAGACCCTCGTGGAGGCACCCGAATGGCTACGTGAAAAACCTTTGTTTCTTTCGATGTTTTTCGACGAATCTGTAAGGAAACGCTCAAGTTTAAGAATCTTACACATATAAATGGTTAAAATACGAATATTTTTCACTTTCGCTTCCGGGCCATTTTGCACTCAAAATCCAAAGGTGTTAACATAGGAACTTTTTTGCCCATTGAGACAGGGTCGTTAACTCGATCTGAAAAGATGTTTTCTCGTTTTAGTATCATACCATATCCACTAAAGATTGTCCTAAGCTTAAAATATGGAAGAAAAAAAACATTTACTCGTGTCGAAAAGACTTCACAACCTCAACCCTTACGAAAAGACCCTCGTGGAGGCACCCGAATGGGTACGTGAAAAACCTTTGTTTCTTTCGATGTTTTCCGACGAATCTGTAAGGAAACGCTCAAGTTTAAGAATCTTACACATATAAATGGTTAAAATACGAATATTTTTCACTTTCGCTTACGGGCCATTTTGCACTC
>NW_019269772.1:1375-1538 GCF_002738365.1 Cucurbita moschata
ACGAAAAGACCCTCGTGGAGGCACTTGAATCACTACGTGAAAAACCTTTGTTTCTTTCGATGTTTTTTGACGAATCTGTAAGGAAACGCTCAAGTTTAAGAATCTTACACATATAAATGGTTAAAATACGAATATTTTTCACTTTCGCTTCCGGGCCATTTTG
>NW_019269773.1:0-1537 GCF_002738365.1 Cucurbita moschata
TGCTTAAAATCGAAACCCTAATTCGGAAACCCTAATCTGTGACGTTTGAAGTACATGCTAAAAAGACCCAGTCACGTTTTGACGTTTTTCAAAATTCCTGTCGATAATGATCAGGCATGTTGAAAGATTATATAATTTTGAAGAAACGGAGTGCATAGAACAGTAAAAGAGAGATTAAAATCAAACCCTAATCTGGGACGTTTGAAGTACGTGCTAAAAAAACTGAGTCACGATCGACGTTTTTTGAAACTTTCGTTGCGAATGATTAGGCTTGATGATTTAAAATAGAATGTCGAAGAAACGGAGTGTAAAAAACAGTAAAAGAGTGCTTTAATTCGAAACCCTAAATTCGGAAACCCTAATCTGTGAAGTTTGAAGTACATGATAAAAAAAAACCGAGTCACGGTCAGCGTTTTTCGATATTTCTGTGGGTAATGATGAGGCATAATGAATTATTATAGAATTTCTAAGAAGAGATGTGCATGAAACAATAAAAGAGTGCTTAAAATCGAAACCCTAATTCGGAAACCCTAATCTTTGACGTTTGAAGTACATGCTAAAAAGACCCAGTCACGTTTTGACGTTTTTCAAAATTTCTGTCGATAATGATCAGGCATGTTGAAAGAGAATATAATTTCGAAGAAACGGAGTGCATAGAACAGTAAAAGAGAGATTAAAATCAAACCCTAATCTGGGACGTTTGAAGTATGTGCTAAAAAAACTGAGTCACGATCGACGTTTTTTGAAACTTTCGTTGCGAATGATTAGGCTTGATGATTTAAAATAGAATGTCGAAGAAACGGAGTGTAAAAAACAGTGAAAGAGTGCTTTAATTCGAAACCCTAATCTGTGACGTTTGAAGTACATGATAAAGAAAAACCGAGTCACGATCAACGTTTTTCGAAATTTCTGTGGGTAATGATCAGGCATAATGAATTATTATAGAATTTATAAGAAGAGGTGTGCATAAAACAATAAAAGAGTGCTTGAAATCGAAACCCTAATTCGGAAACCCTAATCTGTGACGTTTGAAGTACATACTAAAAAGACCCAGTCACGTTTGACGTTTTTCAAAATTCCTGTCGATAATGATCAGGCATGTTGAAAGAGAATATAATTTCGAAGAAACGGAGTGCATAGAACAGTAAAAGAGAGATTAAAATCAAACCCTAATCTGGGACGTTTGAAGTACGTGCTAAAAAAACTGAGTCACGATCGACGTTTTTTGAAACTTTCGTTGCGAATGATTAGGCTTGATGATTTAAAATAGAATGTCGAAGAAACGGAGTGTAAAAAACAGTGAAAGAGTGCTTTAATTCGAAACCCTAATCTGTGACGTTTGAAGTACATGATAAAGAAAAACCGAGTCACGATCAACGTTTTTCGAAATTTCTGTGGGTAATGATCAGTCATAATGAATTATTATAGAATTTCTAAGAAGAGGTGTGCATAAAACAATAAAAGAGTGCTTGAAATCGAAACCCTAATTCGGAAACCCTAATCTGTGACGTTTGAAGTACATACTAAAAAGACCCAG
>NW_019269774.1:0-956 GCF_002738365.1 Cucurbita moschata
GGGCAAAAAAGTTCCTATGTTAACACCTTTGGATTTTGAGTGCAAAATGGCCCGGAAGCGAAAGTGAAAAATATTCGTATTTTAACAATTTTTATGCGTAAGATTCTTAACCTTGAGCGTTTCCTTACAGATTCGTCGAAAAACATCGAAAGAAACAAAGGTTTTTCACGTAGCCATTCGGGTGCCTCCACGAGGGTCTTTTCGTAAGGGTTGAGGTTGTGAAGTCTTTTCGACACGAGTAAATGTTTTTTTTCTTCCATATTTTAAGCTTAGGACAATCTTTAGTGGATATGGTATGATACTAAAACGAGAAAACATCTTTTCAGATCGAGTTAACGACCCTGTCTCAATGGGCAAAAAAGTTCCTATGTTAACACCTTTGGATTTTGAGTGCAAAATGGCCCTGAAGCGAAAGTGAAAAATATTCGTATTTTAACCATTTATATGTATAAACTTCTTAAACTTGAGCGTTTCCTTACAGATTCGTCGAAAAACATCGAAAGAAACAAAGGTTTTTCACGTAGCCATTCGGGTGCCTCCACGAGGGTCTTTTCGTAAGGGTTGAGGTTGTGAAGTCTTTTCGACACGAGTAAATGTTTTTTTTCTTCCATATTTTAAGCTTAAGACAATCTTTAGTGGATATGGTATGATACTAAAACGAGAAAACATCTTTTCAGATCGAGTTAACGACCCTGTCTCAATGGGCAAAAAAGTTCCTATGTTAAGACCTTTGGATTTTGAGTGCAAAATGGCCCGGAAGCGAAAGTGAAAAATATTGTTATTTTAACCATTTATATGTGTAAGATTCTTAAACTTGAGCGTTTCATTACAGATTCGTCGAAAAACATCGAAAGAAACAAAGGTTTTTCACGTAGCCATTCGGGTGCCTCCACGAGGGTCTTTTCGTAAGGGTTGAGGTTGTGAAGTCTTTTCGACACGAGTAAATGTTTTTTTTC
>NW_019269774.1:1349-1537 GCF_002738365.1 Cucurbita moschata
GGTTTTTCACGTAGCCATTCGGGTGCCTCCACGAGGGTCTTTTCGTAAGGGTTGAGGTTGGGAAGTCTTTTCGACACGAGTAAATGTTTCTTTTCTTCCATATTTTAAGCTTAGGACAATCTTTAGTGGATATGGTATGATACTAAAACGAGAAAACATCTTTTCAGATCGAGTTAACGACCCTGTCT
>NW_019269775.1:0-1536 GCF_002738365.1 Cucurbita moschata
GGAATCCACCAGCTCCCGTTTTTGGGCGGCTACGCCTTCACCTTTCGACCAAACTTTTGGGGCTCAACACAATTTTACTGTACCTTTCAATGGCCTGGGTTTTCGCAGTACTTTGATATCTACAAGGATAACAGAGATAGAATGAAATGCAACAAAACTCTGTGCTTGTGGATTGTGGGAGAACAAGGTATCTGTATGTTTGACTATAAAACCAATTTGTACGATATTTGCCACGCTTGGCTGCCTAAATGAATGTAACTAATCAATATATCCATAACCTGGAAAGTTCAAATATAATATTATAGTACATCATATTAATTTGTTGTTTTTGCGTTTGTTTTTTCTTTCTTTAAAATTTGATATGCGGTATTAGTTTTAATGAATTACAGTATTAAGATTTGTTAAGGAATTGAACCTATACACTACTTATTTATTAATTTCTTCCACTTTGATCGAAATTATTTGAGGATGTCCTCGCAATGTGGTATAGATAGGATGGGTTTATGTCTCTCTCGTTCCCTTGGTTCAGGTGGTCTTCCCTTATCTTCTCCAACGTTGAGAATATTTCTTGTTTGAGAAATGAGTGCACCCGAATGCCCAACTCTAAGATATTTTACAAAAAGAGGAAACAGACCGTGGGTATAATTTTCCTCATTTATGAAAAAACCGGGGTAATTTTATAAAAAAAAAAAATAAAACAAACTCAAATGTGGCAAGAATACAGAAAGGAATTAACTTTGTTTTTTTTAATCGGTTTTTAAATTTAAAATCTCATTAGCTTTTAATCTTACCTTGCCGGTCTCTCTTGTTTCGACCAAAAGGGGTTTGTTTTCAATCTTGACGCAATCTGGTCGCGTTATTTTTATTTTCTTATCTATTTACCGTTGAATTATCAATTAAATTTATAGCCGCCCAATAAAAATAATTTATTTTATAAGCTTTTTCGAATCAACATGATCAGCGTCACGGTCTTACATTGGTCGCGTCATGGTTTTTGTTTATTACGTCTCTCAAGTGGTCTGATGGGCGCCACTCGCATGTTGCCTTCTTGTCTATCGTGTAGGTCAAAACCTACTCTCTTAGATATGATATTTTCTACGAGAGATCTCACATCGATCGGAATGGTGAACAAAATATTTTTTACAAGGGTGTGAAAACCTCTGATAGAAGCGTTTTAAAACATTGAGAGAAAACCCCAAAGAAAACAATATCAACCCGGGAATTTGACATTTTAATCAAAAGTACATAATTTATAACAATTTAGCTGTGTTATTGTAACACCCGCTTATCGTCAACGATTAACAGGAGTTAACATCGACAATATTAAGAGACTCTGATATCCAATCATAAAATTCAAAGTATTTAAAAAAAAAAACATCCAGTAAAATATTTAAAAAAACAGTACTTGAAAAAAAAACTTAAAACGACTAAGGTAAATTCTTGACAACGGAAACATAATTACATAACAGACCCAGACATGGATTCCCAGTAGTCTCTAGCCCGCTGGTCTCGTCCTCGGCTGTCCTGCAGCATCTA
>NW_019269776.1:0-1535 GCF_002738365.1 Cucurbita moschata
GAAACCCTAATTTGGAAACCCTAAACTTGGACGTTTGAACTACGTATTTAAAAAACCGAGTCACGGTCGACGTTCTTCGAAACTTTTGTTTGGAATGATTACGTCTGATGATTGAGGATATAATTTCCAAGAAACACAGTGCATAAATCAGAGAAAGTGTGCTTGAAATAGAAACCCTAATTTTGAAACCCTAAACTTGGACGTTTGATCTACGTATTTAAAAAACCGAGTCACGGTCGACGTTCTTCGAAACTTTTGTTTGGAATGATTACGCCTGATGATTTAGGATATAATTTCCAAGAAACACAGTGCATAAACTAGAGAAAGTGTGCTTTAAATCGAAACCCTAATTTGGAAACCCTAAACTTGGACGTTTGAACTACGTATTTAAGAAACCGAGTCACGGTCGACGTTCTTCGAAACTTTTGTTTGGAATTATTACGCCTGATGATTTAGGATATAATTTCCAAGAAACACAGTGCATAAATCAGAGAAAGTGTGTTTTAAATTGAAACCCTAATTTGGAAACCCTAAACTTGGACGTTTGAACTACGTATTTAAAAAACCGAGTCACGGTCGACGTTCTTCGAAACTTTTGTTTGGAATGATTACGCCTGATGATTGAGGATATAATTTCAAAGAAACACAGTGCATAAAACAGATATAGTGTGCTTGAAATAGAAACCCTAATTTGGAAACCCTAAACTTGTTCGTTTGATCTACGTATTTAAAAAACCGAGTCACGGTCGACGTTCTTCGAAACTTTTGTTTGGAATGATTACGCCTGATGATTGAGGATATAATTTCAAAGAAACACAGTGCATAAAACAGATATAGTGTGCTTGAAATAGAAACCCTAATTTGGAAACCCTAAACTTGGACGTTTGAACTACGTATTTAAAAAACCGAGTCACGGTCGACGTTCTTCGAAACTTTTGTTTGGAATTATTACGCCTGATGATTTAGGATATAATTTCAAAGAAACACAGTGCATAAAACAGAGAAAGTGTGCTTGAAATCGAAACCCTAATTTTGAAACCATAAACTTGGACGTTTGTACTACGTATTTAAAAAACCGAGTCACGGTCGACGTTCTTCGAAACTTTTGTTTGGAATGATTACGCCTGATGATTGAGGATATAATTTCAAAGAAACACAGTGCATAAAACAGATATAGTGTGCTTGAAATAGAAACCCTAATTTGGAAACCCTAAACTTGGACGTTTGATCTACGTATTTAAAAAACCGAGTCACGGTCGACGTTCTTCGAAACTTTTGTTTTGAATGATTACGCCTGATGATTGAGGATATAATTTCAAAGAAACACAGTGCATAAAACAGATATAGTGTGCTTGAAATAGAACCCTAATTTTGAAACCCTAAACTTGGACGTTTGATCTACGTATTTAAACAACCGAGTCACGGTCGACGTTCTTCGAAACTTTTGTTTGGAATG
The DNA here is from genome assembly GCF_002738365.1 of Cucurbita moschata. Classification (NCBI taxonomy): domain Eukaryota; kingdom Viridiplantae; phylum Streptophyta; class Magnoliopsida; order Cucurbitales; family Cucurbitaceae; genus Cucurbita; species Cucurbita moschata. Next base: position 1,457 of record NW_019269776.1, read on the forward strand.
ATTACGCCTGATGATTTAGGATATAATTTCCAAGAAACACAGTGCATAAATCAGAGAAAGTGTGCTTTAAATCGAAACC
>NW_019269777.1:0-266 GCF_002738365.1 Cucurbita moschata
ATGCCACAGCACCGTGACCAATTAACTTCCTAGCCTTCAAAGCAGTAATTGTCTTGGGAACACTTCCCAGCTTTGTACCCTGAAACCGGAAGCTCTTTCCCATCGAGGGGTGAAAAACTATCTCCTTATAACAATCAATACTAGCATGATGAGCAGACAGCCAATCCATGCCCAAAATAATATCGTAATCATACATATCTAGCACCATTAACAACACGTCTAATGATTGGCCGGATACTTCTACTTTATTCAGTTTCACCTTTTCA
>NW_019269777.1:619-1534 GCF_002738365.1 Cucurbita moschata
CGTCTGCCGTTGCGAACCCGTGGATATTTGAATAAATTTTCGTTTACCACTTGGTCGTACCTGACTGCTAGAACCCTGATTATTCCTAGGGGTGCTAGCATCTAATTTCACCGCAGCATTATAAGCCGTAACAAAATCTTGAGAAGCATGGGCAGACACGGATCCCTGTATCTCTTGCCTCAAACCTTGAATAAAGAGATTTCCATCTTCTCTTCCTCAGTAGCAACCATAAGAGGGACAAATCTGGATAATCGGGTGAATTCCGCCTCATACTCCTCTACTGACCTATTACCCTGTTCTAATTGCATAAATGCTTTTCGGTTTCGCAATCTCGCTAGAGCAGGATAATATTTCTCACAAAACTCATGTCTGAAGGCCGCCCATGTGATTGGGGCCCCACCAGCCTCCATCTTCGGCTTCTTTGATTTCCACCAAAAATGGGCTGGCCCCTCCAAAAAATATGTAGCACACAACACTTTATGATTCTCTGGGCAGTTGTAGAATGTAAATTTGTTTCAATACATTCCAACCACCATTCAGCTGCCTCCGGATCAGTCCCCTTTCCTCCAAAAGTTGGCGGGGCAAGTTTCATGAAATCTCGTATGTACTCACTCTCCTCTGTCATACATCGTCGGCCATAAGTTACTACCCGCGATGGTGCCTCTGTCGCCACAGCTGTACCAGGTAGCTCTGTCAACCGTGTTGGAGGTATTACTGTCTGAACACCTACTCCTGGTGCTTCAGACACCAATGTCGTCTGGCCCGATACAGGTACTGTTGGAGTCGCTTGGCTTCCAAGACCAACAAGGGCTGCCTGAACCGCTTGATCCACCCGGCTCTGCATTGCCTGATCTACTCGACTCTCAATCAATGATTGTAATGCTTCCAAAGTAATCACAACAGTCGGCTGATCTC
>NW_019269778.1:0-946 GCF_002738365.1 Cucurbita moschata
GCTGACAATATCTACTAGTGGTGGGTTTGTATTGTTACAACAAGGATGGAGGTTCAAGCCCTCCTTCTATGATGGGAATGAGACATTCATTATAGTGACTTTGTTAGATATAGTGGCCATCTTCTTTCCCCACAAATATTTTTCACCCAACGTTATCGAAAAAATAGAAGTAACAGGGTCTAGTGAAGAAGTGGGTAAGCAAATGGGGAAGAAGGAAAATAGGAGATAACATCTGGCTTAAGAGGTAGATTATGACGTGCAAAAATCTTTATACACAAAATTTCGTCACAAAGAAAAATTTGGCTAACATAAGTATCAAAGTGACTAGAAGTCTATCAATATCTCTCAATGCTTATCAATTTAGGATGTCATGTCCATAAATATTTGTGCATTTCTCATATTTATGCAAATATTCTACATTTTCATTTATTACAAATTTATTTGTCGCAAGATTTAGAATAGTTGACCGACCATGTGGGGGTCATGAGCAGCAATGTTTCAACACAAGGGGGAACAGATCGACGTGAAAGAACCCAAATGTAGTAAAGTCTTGTTCTCAAACCTTCCTCTTCGTCAACTATGTAAATCCCATGCATTTTTTTAGATATGATATCAAATAGCATACGTTTTAAACTAGAAAATAAAATTTCAAGAATTGAGCATGTGTTAATGTGATGTTAATTTAAGATTAGAAATTGACTATGGAGCACAATCTACATGTTATAGGAATTTAGATCTTTGGATTAGAACTTTAATATCAAAATTATGACATGTCTACTCTAATCATTGACTGTATTTTCAATCTCGAGCTTAGAGAAATATCAATAATTATGAAAAAAAAAACTAAATATAAAAGTTGGCGATAGTTCTAGGAAATTACTATGCAAGAATAATTAAAGCTTAGCCAAAATCGACTAGAAATAGGTCCAAAAATTTAGAAGAAAAT
>NW_019269778.1:1087-1530 GCF_002738365.1 Cucurbita moschata
GTCGGCCTTCCTACCAGGATGCCTCCTTACTCCAAGAAAACGATCCATATGCTGAGAGCATGAGGGCTTGAGGGATACGCTCTTAGCCCAACACGTGTCATCGCATGCCCAAACTTCAATCTAGCCTTGCGCAGCTTCACCTCAATCGACGTTGCGCATCTACTAGCCCGTCACCACTCAGACCCAGACCTAGAACCAACCCTACAACAAATACCATTTTTAATAACTTTTAATAATAACATTTTATAAAGGGATCCCAACCCTTCTCTTCTTTGTCTTTGCCAATGAGAGCTTTTAATAATATGAGCAGGGCGCCCGTTCAAAAAGACTAAAAAACACAAAAAATGGACAAATTGTTCAAATTCCATCATTCTTTTCCTTTCATTCAAACTTCTCTTCTTTCTTCTCCCCTTCATCTTCATTTGTTTGTTCGAGCATCTCCA
>NW_019269779.1:0-1528 GCF_002738365.1 Cucurbita moschata
TCGGAAACGCTACACTGGGACGTTGGAAGGACGTGATCAAAAAACCGAGTCACGGTCGACGTTTTTCGAAACTTTTGTGGGAAATGATTAGTCTTGATGATTTAGAATAGAATTTTGAATTAATGGACTTTATAAAAATGAGAAAAACTACTTCAAACCGAAACCCTAAACTGGAAGGTTTGAAGTTCGAGCTCAACAAAACCGAGCCACAGTCGACGTTTTTTGAAACTTTTGTGTGGAATTATTAGGCTTGATGATTTAGAATAGATTTCTGAAGAAATGGAGTGCATAAAATGGAGAAAAAGTGCTTCAAATCGAAACCATTATTCGGAAACGCTACACTGGGACGTTTGAAGGACGTGATCAAAAAACCGAGTCACGGTCGACGTTTTTCGAAACTTTTGTGGGAAGTGATAAGTCTTGATGATTTAGAATAGAATTTTTAAGAAATGGAGTTTATAAAAAAGAGAAAAACTACTTCAAACCGAAACCCTAAATTGGGAGGTTTGAAGTTCGAGCTGAACAAAACCGAGCCACAGTCGACGTTTTTTGAAACTTTTGTGTGGAATTATTAGGCTTGATGATTTAGAATAGATTTCTGAAGAAATGGAGTGCATAAAATGGAGAAAAAGTGCTTCAAATCGAAACCATTATTCGGAAACGCTACACTGTGACGTTTGAAGGACGTGATCAAAAAACCGAGTCACGGTCGACGTTTTTCGAAACCTTTGTGGGAAATGATTAGTTCTGATGATTTAGAATAGAATTTTGAAGAAATGGAGTTTATAAAAAAGAGAAAAACTACTTCAAACCGAAACCCTAAACTTGGAGATTTGAAGTTCGAGCTCAAAAAAACTGAGTCACGGTCGAAGTTTTTCGAAACTTTTGTTTGGAATTATTAGGCTGGATGATTAAGAATAGATTTCTGAAGAAATGGAGTGCATAAAATGGAGAAAAAGTGCTTCAAATCGAAACCATTATTCGGAAATGCTACACTGGGACGTTGGGAGGACGTGATCAAAAAACCGAGTCACGGTCGACGTTTTTCAAAACATTTATGGGATATGATTAGTCTTGATGATTTAGAATAGAATTTTGAAGAAATGGAGTTTATAAAAAAGAGAAAATCTACTTCAAACCGAAACCCTAAACTAGGAGGTTTGAAGTTCGAGCTCAAAAAAACCGAGTCACGGTCGAAGTTTTTCGAAACTTTTGTGTTGAATTATTAGGCTTGATGATTTAGACTAGATTTCTGAAGAAATGGAGTGCATAAAATGGAGAAAAAGTGCTTCAAATCGAAACCATTTTACAGAAATGCTACACTGGGACATTTGAAGGACGTGATCAAAAAACAGAGTCACGGTCGACGTTTTTCGAAACTTTTGTGGGAAATGATTAAAACTGATGATTTAGAATAGAATTTTTAATTAATGGAGTTTATAAAAAAGAGAAAAACTACTTCAAACCGAAACCCTAAACTGGGAGGTTTGGAGTTCGAGCTCAAAAAAACCGAGTCACGGTCGACGTT
>NW_019269780.1:0-347 GCF_002738365.1 Cucurbita moschata
TGGGATGCATATGACAGATGGATAAAGGCAAATGACAAAGCTCGAGTGTACATTCTAGCCAGCATATCTGATGTTTTGGCTAAGAAACACGATGTTATGGGTACTGCTCAAGAGATTATGGAATCTCGAAAAGGGATGTTTGGACAACCGTCCTTCTCCCTTAGACATGAAGCCATAAAATACATTTACAACTGCCGTATGAAAGAAGGGATCTCAGTTAGAGAACATGTCCTGGACATGATGGTCCATTTCAATGTGGCAGAAGAAAATGAAGCTGTCATTGATGAGAAGAGTCAAGTCAGTTTTATCATGATGTCTCTTCCGAAGAGCTTCTTCCAGTTCCGCAC
>NW_019269780.1:576-1527 GCF_002738365.1 Cucurbita moschata
TAGAACGAGGATCGTCCTCCAAAAATAAGTCTGGACCTTCAACTTCTAAAAGTGTTTTGATGAAGAAGAAGGGTAAAGGAAAAAATAAAATTCCTACTAACCGCAAATACAAGGTTCAAAAAGCAGATAAAGGAAAATGTTTCCATTGCAACGAAAACGGGCACTGGAAGAGAAACTGCCCAAAATACCTTGCAGAGAAAAAAGCCGAAAAGACACAACAAGGTAAATATGATTTACTCGTTGTAGAAATATGTTTAGTAGAGTATGACAACTCAACTTGGATACTAGATTCTGGGGCGACTAATCATATTTGTTCTTTTTACCAGGAAACTAGCTCCTGGAGAATGTTTGCGGACGGCGAGATAACACTCAGGGTTGGAACAGGAGAGGTTGTCTCAGCAAGATCAGTAGGAAATTTAAAGTTGTTTTTTGGAGATAGATTCTTTATATTAGATAATGTACTTTTTGTTCCTGAAATGAAAAGAAATCTAATATCTATCTCTTGTTTATTAGAACAATTGTATAAAGTATCTTTTGAAATCAATGAAGTGTTCATTTGCAAAAGAGGTATACATATTTGTTCTGCAAAACTAGAAAACAACTTATATATGTTAAAACCGAGCGAAACAAAAGCTATTTTAAATACTGAGATGTTTAAAACAGCTGAAACTCAAAATAAACGACAAAAGATTTCTCCTAATACCTATCTTTGGCACTTAAGACTAGGCCACATTAATCTCAATAGGATTGAGAGATTGGTTAAAAGAGGACTTCTAAATAAGTTGGAAGACAATTCTTTACCTCCATGTGAGTCTTGTCTTGAAGGTAAAATGACTAAACGATCATTTTGCGAAAAACGTTATAGAGCCAAAGAAACCTTAGAACTCGTGCATACAGATCTCTGTGGTCCAATGAATGTCAAAGCACGAGGAGGGTATGAATATTTCATCA
>NW_019269781.1:0-988 GCF_002738365.1 Cucurbita moschata
AATTATATCCTAAATCATCAGGCGTAATAATTCCAAACAAAAGTTTCGAAGAACGTCGACCGTGACTCGGTTTTTTAAATACGTAGATCAAACGTCCAAGTTTAGGGTTTAAAAATTAGGGTTTCGATTTAAAGCACACTTTCTCTGTTTTATGCACTGTGTTTCTTTGTAATTATATCCTAAATCATTAGGGGTAATAATTCCAAACAAAAGTTTCGAAGAACGTCGACCGTGACTCGATTTTTTAAATACGTAGTTCAAACGAGCAAGTTTAGGGTTTTCAAATTAGGGTTTCGATTTAAAGCACACTTTCTCTGATTTATGCACATTGTTTCTTTGAAATTATATCCTAAATCATCAGGCGTAATAATTCCAAACAAAAGTTTCGAAGAACGTCGACCGTGACTCGGTTTTTTAAATACGTAGTTCAAACGTCCAAGTTTAGGGTTTCCAAATTAGGGTTTCGATTTAAAGCACACTTTCTCTGATTTATGCACTGTGTTTCTTGGAAACTATATCCAAAATCATCAGGCGTAATCATTCCGAACAAAAGTTTCAAAGAACGTCGACCGTGACTCGGTTTTTTAAATACGTAGTTCAAACGAGCAAGTTTAGGGTTTCCAAATTAGGGTTTCGATTTAAAGCACACTTTCTCTGATTTATGCACTGTGTTTCTTGGAAATTATATCCTAAATCATCACGCGTAATCATTCCAAACAAAAGTTTCGAAGAACGTCGACCGTGACTCGGTTTTTTAAATACGTAGTTCAAACGTCCAAGTTTAGGGTTTCCAAATTAGGGTTTCGATTTAAAGCACACTTTCTCTTATTTATGCACTGTGTTTCTTGGAAACTATATCCAAAATCATCAGGCGTAATAATTCCAAACAAAAGTTTCGAAGAACGTCGACCGTGACTCGGTTTTTTAAATACGTAGTTCAAACGAGCAAGTTTAGGGTTTCCAAATTAGGGTTTCGATTTAAAGCACA
>NW_019269781.1:1266-1527 GCF_002738365.1 Cucurbita moschata
AGGGTTTCCAAATTAGGGTTTCGATTTAAAGCACACTTTCTATGATTTATGCACATTGTTTCTTAGAAATTATATCCTAAATCATCAGGCGTAATCATTCCAAACAAAAGTTTCGAAGAACGTCGACCGTGATACGGTTTTTTAAATACGTAGTTCAAACGTCCAAGTTTAGGGTTTCCAAATTAGGGTTTCGATTTAAAGCACACTTTCTCTATTTTATGCACTGTGTTTCTTTGAAATTATATCCTAAATCATCAGGCG
>NW_019269782.1:0-912 GCF_002738365.1 Cucurbita moschata
CGAAAAACATCGAAAGAAACAAAGGTTTTTCACGTAGCCATTCGGGTGCCTCCACGAGGGTCTTTTCGTAAGGCTTTAGGTTGTGAAGTCTTTTCGACACGCGTAAATGTTTTTTTTCTTCCATATTGTAAGCTTAGGACAATCTTACGTGGATATGGTATGATACTAAAATGAGAAAACATCTTTTCAGATCCAGTTAACGACCCCATGTCAATGGGCAAAAAAGTTCCCATGTTAACACCTATGGATTTTGAGTGCAAAATGGCCCGGAAGCGAAAGTGAAAAATATTCGTATTTTAACCATTTATATGTGTAAGATTCTTAAACTTGAGCGTTTCCTTACAGATTCGTCGAAAAACATCGAAAGAAACAAAGGTTTTTCTCGTAGCCATTCGGGTGCCTCCACGAGCGTCTTTTCGTAAGGCTTGAGGTTGTGAAGTCTTTTCGACACGCGTAAATGTTTTTTTTCTTCCATATTTTAAGCTTAGGACAATCTTACGTGGATATGGTATGATACTAAAACGAGAAAACATCTTTTCAGATCCAGTTAACGACCCCGTCTCAGTGGGCAAAAAAGTTCCCATGTTAACACCTATGGATTTTGAGTGCAAAATGGCCCGGAAGCGAAAGTGAAAAATATTCGTATTTTAAACATTTATATGTGTAAGATTCTTAAACTTGAGCGTTTCCTTACAGATTCGTCGAAAAACATCGAAAGAAACAAAGGTTTTTCTCGTAGCCATTCGGGTGCCTCCACGAGGGTCTTTTCGTAAGGCTTGAGGTTGTAAAGTCTTTTCGACACGCGTAAATGTTTTTTTTCTTCCATATTTTAAGCTTAGGACAATCTTACGTGGATATGGTATGATACTAAAACGAGAAAACATCTTTTCAGATCCAGTTAACGACCCTGTC
>NW_019269782.1:1312-1526 GCF_002738365.1 Cucurbita moschata
TGTGAAGTCTTTTCGACACGAGTAAATGTTTTTTTTTCTTCCATATTTTAAGCTTAGGAAAATCTTACGTGGATATGGTATGATACGAAAACGAGAAAACATCTTTTCAGATCCAGTTAACGACCCTGTCTCAATGGGCAAAAAAGTTCCCATGTTAACACCTATGGATTTTGAGTGCAAAATGGCCCGGAAGCGAAAGTGAAAAATATTCGTA
>NW_019269783.1:0-1526 GCF_002738365.1 Cucurbita moschata
GAGAAAGTGTGCTGCAAATTGATTCCCTAATTTTGAAACACTAAACTGGGACGTTTGAAGTACGTTCTCAAAAAAACATGTCACGCTTGACATTTTTTGAAACTTTTGTGAGGAATGATTAGGCTTGATGATTTGAATAGAATTTATATGAAGCGGAGTGCGTAAAAAAGAGAAAGTGTGCTGCAAATCGAAACCCTAATTCGAAAAACCCTAAACTAAGACGTCTAAAGAACGTGCTAAAAAAATTCGAGTCACGGTCGACATTTTTCGAAACTTTTGTGGGGAATGATTAGGCTTGAAGATTTAGAATAGATTTACGAAGAATCGGAGTGCATAAAACTGAGAAAGTTTGCTTCAAATCGAATCCCCAATTTGGAAACCCTAAACAGGCACGTTATAGTACGTGCTCAAAACACCGTGTCACGGTCGACGTTTTTTGAAAATTTTGTTGGGAATGATTAGTCTTGATGATTTAGAATAAAATTTCAAAGAAACGGAGAGCATAAAACATAGAAAGTGTGCTTCAAATCGAAACCCTAATTCGGGATCCTAAATAGGGACGTTTGAAGTACGTGCTTAAAAAATTGACTCACAGTCGATGTTTTTCAAAACCTTTTTGTGGAATGATTAGGCTTGATAATTTAGAATATAATTTCAAAGAAACGGAGTGCATAAAACTGAGAAAGTGTGCTGCAAATCGAAACCCAACTCGGAAACCCTATATAGGGACGTTTGAAGTACGTGCTCAAAAAACCGAGTAACGGTCGACGTTTTTCGAAACTTTTGTTGGAATAATTAGGCTTGATTTTTAAGAATAGAATTTCGAAGAAACAGAGTGCATAAAACAAAGAAAGTATGCTTCAAATCGAAACCCCAATTCGGAAAGCCTAAACAGGGACGTTTGAAGTACATGCTTAAAAAACAAAGTGACGATCAACATTNGAATGATTAGGCTTGATGTTTTAGAATAGAACTTTGAAGAAACGGAGCGCATAAAACAGAAATGTGTGCTTCAAATCGAACCCTAATTCGAAAACCCTAAACAGGGACGTTTGAAGTACGTGCAAAAAAAATTAAGTCATGGTCGACATTTTTCTAAACTTTTATGTGGAATTATGAGGCTTGATGATTTAGAATATAATTTTAAAATACAAAGTGCATAATAAAGATAAAGTGTGCTTCAAATCGAACCCTAATTCGAAAACCCTAAACAGGGACGTTTGAAGTACGTGCAAAAAAAATTAAGTCATGGTCGACATTTTTCTAAACTTTTATGTGTACTTATGAGGTTTGATGATTTAGAATATAATTTTAAAATACAAAGTGCATAATAAAGATAAAGTGTGCTTCAAATCGAAAAAATTCAGAAACCCTAAACAGGTTCGTGTGAAGTACGTGTGTAAAAAACCAAGTCACGGTTGACGTTTTTCGAAACTTTTGTGGGGGAAAGATTAGGCTTGATGTTTTAGAATATAATTTTGAAGAAACGAAGTGCATAAAATAGAGAAAGTGTGCTTCAAATCGAA
>NW_019269784.1:0-942 GCF_002738365.1 Cucurbita moschata
TCAAAAATGTACATGGCTGAAACTTCTGATGAAAGATTGGCACCAGAAAGTTGACTATTCGATACCACTTCAATGCAACAACCAATCTGTGATTTGTCTAGTAGAAAATTCGATGTTTCATGGCAGAGCAAAGCATGTGGAAGTAGTAGACTTGTCTACAAAAGAGCTGAATACTTGCCCATATGAGAGCTTTCACTGTGGTGCAGCGAATGAGAACTAGTACTGACGGGAGTGTTAAAATATCATCATTAGCCTAATAGGGTTAAGCCCAACCATTGCATGAGTGACTATATTTATGTTAAGAAAATGATTTAGGATTTTAGGAATAAATTTAGGAAAATGATTTAGTAATTTTAAGAATAAATTTAGGAAAATGATTTAGGAATTTTAGGAATAAATTTAGGAAAATGATTTAGGGGAAAAAGTTGAAAATTTTAGGAATAGATTGACTAAATACCCTCCACCCTATTTAGTTCATGGTCCCAAGAAACACAAAGTAAATACCCTCCACTTTACTTAGTTCATTGGTCCCAAGAAACACAAAGTAAATACCCTCCACCCTACTTAGTTCATGGTCCCAAGAAACAGTAAATACCCTCCACCCTACTTAGTTCATGGTCCCAAGAAACACAAAGTAAATACCCTCCACCCTACTTAGTTGTGTTAAAGTGTGAGAGTTCCCACATAGAGTTGTGTTAAAGTGTGAGAGTTCCCACATTGAGTTGGTGTTCAACAAATGATACATAAGGAACGAAAGTAGACAATATCAACCAACGGTTGGTCTCATGGTCCCAAGAAACACAAAGTAAATACCCTTCACCCTACTTAGTTGTGTTAAAGTGTGAGAGTTCCCACAAAGAGATGTGTTCAACAAATGATACATAAGGAACGAAAGTAGACAATATCAACCAACGGTTGGTCATAATAAAGTGTGCGAGAAGG
>NW_019269784.1:1028-1525 GCF_002738365.1 Cucurbita moschata
TAGTCCGGATAGCTCTGTCGCACACAAAGAGGGACGTGGCGAAGAGTTCGACGTACTACAAAACACAATGATGAGTTTGTTCAATGGATTGGCTGATGAATTCAGATCAACAGTCGACGACCTCCAAGAAAGGATGGCCGCCATGAGCACTCGAATTGAAATTACCATGAAAGCCGTGGAAGGTGTCGCGGCTGGACAAACCAATACAGGATCCAACAAACTAAGGTTCCCAGACCCTAGAGCCTTCAAAGGGAATCGGGACGCCAAAGAGTTGGAGAACTTCATCTTTGACGTCGAACAGTACTTCAAAGCCACAACGGCTTGTACCGACAACAAGAAGGTGAATGTAGCCGCGATGTATCTCATAGAGGACGCCAAACTGTGGTGGCGTACGAAGGTGCAAGACATCGAGGATGGATTGTGCACCATTGACTCATGGGAAGACCTCAAGAGAGAGTAAATAGTAGCCCTGAAACACACTGGAAACATACGGGACT
>NW_019269785.1:0-1524 GCF_002738365.1 Cucurbita moschata
CTGATATAAGTATTGTGGGAATGTAGCTTAGATGGTAGATTGCTTGCTTAGCATGCGAGAGGTACGAGGATCGGATCGATACCCCATACCTCCAAAAGAAACTATTCGTTATTACTATTTTATTTCTTTTCAATTTTTCCTTATTTATGACATAATGAATAACGTTATTTTTTTATTTTCACTATTGTTGATGACGAAATGTTTAGGATTTTGTGATGTAAGAATCTTGAGGATATAGCTTAGATGGTTGAGTGTTTGCATCCCATGTGAGAAGTACTGGGATCGATACCATGCATCAACAAAGGAAACAATTACTAAGTATATTAGTTCTTTTAAATTTTTCCTTATTTACGACATAATGAGCGGGGATAGTTTTTCATTTTCATATCATTGATGATGGGAAGTTTAGAGTTTTTTTTATGTAAAATCGTGGGAATGTAGCATGGGAGAGATACAGGGATCGATACCTCGCATCTCCAAAAGAAGCTATTCATTATTACTATTTTATTTCAATTAATATTTCCTTATTTATGACATAATGAGTAGCGATATTTTTTCATTTTCACTATTATTCATGACGAGAAGCTTAGGGTTTTGTGACGTAAAAATTGTAGAGATATAGCTTAGATGGTAAAGCGCTCGCTTTGTATGCGAGTTGTACGGGGATTGATAACCTGCCTCTCCAAAAGAAAGTATTTAATTTGTTATTATATTTTTTTATTTTCACAATTATCGATGCCCCGCATCACCAAACCAAACTATTTGTTATTAATATTTTGATATTTTTTTATTTTCACTATTATTGATGATGGGACATTTAGGGTTTTATGATATAAAAATCATGGGGATGTAGCTCAGATGGTAGAGCATTCGCTTTGCATGCCATAGGTATGGGGATCGATACGTCGCATCTCCAAAAATAAGACTATCTATTATTAAATATATTATTTCTTTTCTATTTCTTCATTTTTACTATTATTGATGACGGAAAATTTAGGGTTTTGTGATGCAAAAGTTGTGGGGATGTAGCTCAGATGGTAGAGCGCTCGCTTAGCATGCGAGAGGTACGGGGATCGATACCCTGCATCTCCAAAAGGGAGAAATTATTATTTTAAGTATGAATTAATTTAACATGTTATGTATAAGGTGGGTACGAGAGATAATGTCCCACAAGCACACTAATGTCCCACAAGCACATAGAGAGAGGGAATATATGATATATATAGCTGACATTAGAGAGGACTTATTGTAAAGGGAATTTGATATATGATATACTACTTGTGGGAATTTGATATATGATATATATAGCTGACATTAGGGAGGACTTATTGTAAAGGGAATTTGATATATGATATACTACTTGTGGGAATTTGATATATGATATACTACTTGTTGAGAGGGAAATTTGATATATGATATATATACTACTTGTGGAGAGGGAATTTGATATATGATATAGGAGAGGGAATTTGATGAATTCCTTAAAGAGATAGGAGCTCCTCCAAATGATAAGAGCTTATTGGA
>NW_019269786.1:0-1130 GCF_002738365.1 Cucurbita moschata
GGTGTGAATACCTCATAAGTTAACGGGCCAAAGAGGACAATATCCAAAGTCATGACAAATCAAAATGGGTTGTAGAGGGGAACGAAGCATTCCTTATAATTAAGGGTGTGAATACCTCGTGAGGTAATGGGCCAAGGAGGATAATATCCAAAGCAGATAATATCTTTTAGCTGTTGCGTTTGGCTAGTACAAAAATAAAAATGAACTTTTCATCACTCGAGAGATTTGAACTCTCACAGGAAAACCCCATGTACTTAGCAAGCACATGCCTTAACCACTTAGCCAAAACAACTAAGCAACTTTGTTGTTGTTGTTTTAGGAACAAATCTCAAAGAGGCACTACGGACAACAAAGGTAGATGTTTAATGAGGAATGAGTTAGAACTTCGAGACCTACACAATAGCTTAGAGCACAGTAAAGGATAAGTCTGAACTTCCTATAGAGCAAAGGAAAATCTTGAAACCTAATAGAAGATGATTTAAAAAGTTTGAAAGGTACTCACCAAACTTTTTAAAGTTTAGAATTGTTTTGAAAGTTTTTAAAAAATTAAAAGATCATTGAAACTTTTATTCTTGAAATAAAGTAAAAAGTTATGGATATTTTTATTAATTAAAAAATTTCATTTGGAAAAAATGGGTAAAATAATTATTTCATCTTTTAATATAATAAAATTCTACCGTCAAATGGAGTATGGATTCAAAACATGTGACCTAAGTTGAAATTAATAAAATTCTACCCGTCTTTTAGTTTTAAATTTAGAATGCTCAGTATGAATTTAAGTTTAAATTAAAATTAAACAAACACAATAACATATGAAAAGTTTGTTGTAGCGGAAGTAAGATCGATCGCACTCACATACCTACAAATAAAAATAAACAAAGAGACAAAGATGTACGTAAGTTGCAGAGAATAAATTTTCCTACACCTACGAACGACAATCACTATGACCAAAGTTTCTACAAGTTTTTGTCTCACACTATCTATAACGGCTTACCATGCTTACATAAGGTTGGGTGTACACTATAGCATACATCAAAGCACCAACAACATTCGCATAAGGAACATCCTCCATGTGCCCACCTTGCACATGTATTGAGATTGAGTCAACCAAATTATACCTCTGGGTCGAT
>NW_019269787.1:0-1522 GCF_002738365.1 Cucurbita moschata
AGAGATTTAGAGCAACAACCAAAATCTGCTGTGGATAAATTTGTGGAGAAGTCCCAATTGCAGACGTTGAAATCACTAAACAAGCGCCTTTTGAAGGACAAAGTAGATATTGGAAAAGAAAAGAAAGCTTTTAGAAATGAAGATTGAAAGGTTAGAGAAGGAAGTGGCGGAGCTGAGTGAGAGTTCTTTCTGTCTCAAATAGGGGAAGGAAGAGAATGGGAAGGTAATTTCTGAGCTTGTGAAGAGAATTGAAGAAGATGGAGAGAAAGAGAGGTCAGCTGCTGATGAGTCATGGGTTCAAAACCGGAGGTGCGCGCTAGGAAGTGAAATTCTTTACATTGAAGCGTGGCACCATGCGGATCGGGTCAAACATCCTTCGAGTCAAATTGAGTTAGACGTGGGCGTGGGTCGGAAGAGCTACCACGTGTCGCATATCGAGTGGAGACGCGTCACTTTACAACATGCCTGACACGTTATTCCACCTAATCATCAATATGTGTCCCTCAGGTTGTCTGACCGCGCTTTCCTTCCCACAAGTCGACATGTGGCTTGCTGGAAAATTTTCTCTACTAACAGTCGCAATACTGATTTGGCCTTCAAAGTCAGTTCATTTACCTCCTTGTTCCTGAAAGGACTCTCAGAAATCCTTGAATTTCNCACTTTACAACATGCCTGACACGTTATTCCACCTAATCATCAATATGTGTCCCTCAGGTTGTCTGACACGCGGCTTGCCGGCTGTCTGACGCGCTTTCCCTCCCACAAGTCGACATGTGGCTTGCTGGAAAATTTTCTCTACTAACAGTCGCAATACTGATTTGGCCTTCAAAGTCAGTTCATTTACCTCCTTGTTCCTGAAAGGACTCTCAGAAATCCTTGAATTTCATCCTTCATAGAAGAACATATCGAACGGCTCAGATTTAAAGAAAAATTGTGAAATACTGATTTGGCCTTCAAAGTCAGTTCATTTACCTCCTTGTTCCTGAAAGGACTCTCAGAAATCCTTGAATTTCATCCTTCATAGAAGAACATATCGAACGGCTCAGATTTAAAGAAAAATTGTGGAAATCCTTGAATTTCATCCTTCATAGAAGAACATATCGAACGGCTCAGATTTAAAGAAAAATTGTGAAAATCCTTGAATTTCATCCTTCATAGAAGAACATATCGAACGGCTCAGATTTAAAGAAAAATTGTGAAAGTCATTTACCTCCTTCTTGTTCCTGAAAAGACTCTAAAAAATCCACGAGTTTCATCCTTCATAGAAGAACATATAGAACGGCTCAGATTTAAAGAAAAATTGTGAAAGTCATTTACCTCCTTCTTGTTCCTGAAAAGACTCTAAAAAATCCACGAGTTTCATCCTTCATAGAAGAACATATCGAACGGCTCCGATTTAAAGAAAAAGGTGTGAAAGTCATTTACCTTCTTCTTGTTCCTGAAAGGACTCTCAGATGTCCACGAATTTCATCCTTCATAGAAGAATATATCGAACGGCTCAGATCTAAAGAAAAAGAAAAAT
>NW_019269788.1:0-1520 GCF_002738365.1 Cucurbita moschata
CGCCGCAAAAGTTTCGAAAAACGTCGACCGTGACTCGGTTATTTTTAGCACGTTCTTTGAACGTCAAAAATCAGGGTTTCGAATGAAGGTTTCGATTTTAAGCACTCTTTTGCTGTTTTATGCACTCCGTTACTTCGAAATTCTATTCTAAATCATGAAGCCTAATCATTCGCCGCAAAAGTTTCGAAAAACGTCGACTGTGACTCGGTTATTTTTAGCACGTTCTTTGAACGTCAAAAATCAGGGTTTCGAATNGTTTCGAATGAAGGTTTCGATTTTAAGCACTCTTTTGCTGTTTTCTGCACTCCGTTACTTCGAAATTCTATTCTAAATCATCAAGCCTAATCATTCGCCGCAAAAGTTTCGAAAAACGTCGACCGTGACTCGGTTATTTTTAGCACGTTCTTTGAACGTCAAAAATCAGGGTTTCGAATGAAGGTTTCGATTTTCAGCACTCTTTTGCTGTTTTCTGCACTCCGTTACTTCGAAATTCTATTCTAAATCATCAAGCCTAATCATTCGCCGCAAAAGTTTCGAAAAACGTCGACCGTGACTCGGTTATTTTTAGCACGTTCTTTGAACGTCTAAAATCAGGGTTTCGAATGAAGGTTTCGATTTTAAGCACTCTTTTGCTGTTTTCTGCACTCCGTTACTTCGAAATTCTATTCTAAATCATCAAGCCTAATCATTCGCCGCAAAAGTTTCGAAAAACGTCGACCGTGACTCGGTTATTTTTAGCACGTTCTTTGAACGTCAAAAATCAGGGTTTCGAATTAAGGTTTCGATTTTAAGCACTCTTTTACTGTTTTCTGCACTCCGTTACTACAAAATTCTATTCTAAATCATCAAGCCTAATCATTCGCCGCAAAAGTTTCGAAAAACGTCGACCGTGACTCGGTTATTTTTAGCACGTTCTTTGAACGTCAAAAATCAGGGTTTCGAATTAAGGTTTCGATTTTAAGCACTCTTTTACTGTTTTCTGCACTCCGTTACTACGAAATTCTATTCTAAATCATCAAGCCTAATCATTCGCCGCAAAAGTTTTGAAAAACGTCGACCGTGACTCGGTTATTTTTAGCACGTTCTTTGAACGTCAAAAATCAGGGTTTCGAATTAAGGTTTCGATTTTAAGCACTCTTTTACTGTTTTCTGCGCTCCGTTACTTCGAAATTCTATTCTAAATCATCAAGCCTAATCATTCGCCGCAAAAGTTTCGAAAAACGTCGACCGTGACTCGGTTATTTTTAGCACGTTCTTTGACCGTCAAAAATCAGGGTTTCGAATGAAGGTTCCGATTTTAAGCACTCTTTTGCTGTTTTCTGCACTCCGTTACTTCGAAATTCTATTCTAAATCATGAAGCCTAATCATTCGCCGCAAAAGTTTCGAAAAACCTCGACCGTGACTCGGTTATTTTTAGCACGTTCTTTGAACGTCAAAAATCAGGGTTTCGAATTAAGGTTTCGATTTTAAGCACTCTTTTACTGTTTTCTGCACTCCGTTACTACGAAATTCTATTCTA
>NW_019269789.1:0-1519 GCF_002738365.1 Cucurbita moschata
CGGTCGACGTTTTTATAAACTTTTGCGGCGAATGATTAGGCTTGATGATTTAGAATAGAATTCCGAAGTAACGAAGTGCAGAAAACAGTAAAGGAGTGCTTAAAATCAAACCCTAATTTTAGACATTTAAAGAACGTTCTAAAAAAGCCGAGTCACGGTCGACGTTTTTCGAAACTGTTGCGGCGAATGATTAGGCTTGATGATTTAAAATAGAATTTCGAAGTAACGGAGCGCAGAAAACAGTAAAAGAGTGCTTAATATCGAAACCCTAATATAGAAACCTTAAGTTTGGACATTCGAAGATCGTGCTAAAAAAGCCGAGTCACGGTCGACGTTTTTCGAAACTGTTGCGGCGAATGATTAGGCTTGATGATTTAGAATAGAATTTCGAAGTAACGGAGTGCAGAAAACAGTAAAAGAGTGCTTAAAATCGAAACCCTAATTCGGAAACCTTGATTTTGGACATTCGAAGAACGTGCTAAAAAAGCTGAGTCACGGTCGACGTTTTTGAAACTTTTGCGTCGAATATTAGGCTTGATGATTTAGAATAGAATTTCGAAGTAACGAAGTGCAGAAAACAGTAAAAGAGTGCTTAAAATCGAAACCCTTATTCGGAAACCCTGATTTTGGACATTCGAAGAACGTGCTAAAAAAGCTGAGTCACGGTCGACGTTTTTGAAACTTTTGCGTCGAATATTAGGCTTGATGATTTAGAATAGAATTTCGAAGTAACGGATTGCAGAAAACAATAAAAGAGTAACTAAAATCGAAACCCTAATTCGGAAACCCTGATTTTGGACATTCGAAGAACGTGCTAAAAAAGCCGAGTCACGGTCGACGTTTTTCGAAACTTTTGCGGCGAATGTTTAGGCTTGATGATTTAGAATAGAATTTCGAAGTAACGAAGTGCAGAAAACAGTAAAAGAGTGCTTAAAATCGAAACCCTAATTCGTAAACCCTTATTTTGGACATTCGAAGAACGTGCTAAAAAAGCCGAGTCACGGTCGACGTTTTTTGAAACTTTTGCGTCGAATATTAGGCTTGATGATTTAGAATAGAATTTCGAAGTAACGGATTGCAGAAAACAATAAAAGAGTAATTAAAATCGAAACCCTAATTCGGAAACCTTGATTTTGGACATTCGAAGAACGTGCTAAAAAAGCCGAGTCACGGTCGACGTTTTTCAAAACTGTTGCGGCGAATGATTAGGCTTGATTATTTAGAATAGAATTTCGAAGTAACGGAGTGCAGAAAACAGTAAAAGAGTGCTTAAAATCGAAACCCTTAATCGAAAACCCTGATTTTGGAAATCGTAGTACGTGCTAAAAAAACAGAGTCACGATCCACGTTTTTTGAAACTTTTGCGGGGAATGATTAGGCTTGATAAGTTATAATAGAATTCCGAAGTAACGGAGTGCAGAAAACAGTAAAAGAGTGCTTAATATCGAAACCCTAATATAGAAACCTTAAGTTTGGACATTCGAAGATCGTGCTAAAAAAGCCGAGTCACGGTCGACGT
>NW_019269790.1:0-1511 GCF_002738365.1 Cucurbita moschata
CAACTACTTTGGGAGAGAACACCACCTTCTCTATAGGTTTCGATGTCCCATCATTATTTTTAATCATCTTCGAAGATATTCTCGACTTATTGAATGTCACATCCCGACTATTGACAATCTTCCTTGTTTCTAGGCACTGTAACTTTTGTTTCTCATTCTTAATTTTTTTTCTTCGCTCTAACTTTGAATGAGTCACATGGTAAAAAATAGGACAACCAAATACATGCAAATTATCATAATATATTTTTTTTTTTCCAGAAGCTCCCGACCATAAATGCACCAAGTGAACTATATGCATCAAACTTCGTGAGACAACAAACATCAAACTTTCTTTATGAATGTCTGGTTCATCCTCTCAACATTTCCGTTTTGTTGTGGCTCATCAGGGACCATAAAGTGTCGAACGACTCATTCATCTCGACATAATTTAAGGAATGAGTCATAAGTGTATTCTTCATCGTTTTTTTATCTTAGCTTTTCGAATTTATTCTCTATTCGGTTCTCCACCATTTTTTCCACTCCACGAAGTTCTGGAGAACCTCATGCTTGTGCCTCATGGGGTGCATCAGAACAATCCTTAAGAAGTCATCATTAAAGGTGACAAACCACCTCTTTTCTTCTAACTAAATATTCTTTGTGGGACCCCATACATCAGTGTGAATATAATCCCAAAACACCCTCGGGTTAGGGTGTAATAGTACCAAACTTCACATTTTTTCTGTTTACTAAATACACAAGTGTTCACGAAAGTCAATCCTACCAGTTTTGGCACCCTTAAGAACACCCTAGTTCACTAATGTTTGAAGCACCGTCTCACTAGCATGCTCCTGTCACATGTACAACAGTTTCAACATATCTTATTCCTTCAAACTTGCCACAACAGTATGTCTCATTACCGTTGTTCCATTGAGGTATTATATGGTACCTCTTCTAGTCCCTCTAATCGCCATAAAAGCACCACATACTACTTTCAAATTCTCTCCTTCCAAAGTGATATGATAACTATTGGTATCCAAAACTCCAAATAAAAAAATTTTCAAGTTAAAAGGCATACATTTAAACTTTCAAAAGTTTTAATAATACTCTTTAAAATTTCAAAAATACCTGGAAGCTTTAAAAAAAAAAAAAAATTCAATAACACTATTCTTGTTAATTTTGGTTGGAAACATTGATGTTTTGTTTAAAACTACCCTTCATTTTTTAAAAGGTTTTAAAAATATCATTTAACTTTGAAAGTGTTTCAAACCTTTATTTTTTTTAAAAACTTCAAAAATACCCTATTCGTAGCATATTAATAGAACTTTAGTACCACATTTCAAAAAATATTCATAAACTTTCAAAACTAACATTAATACTTTAAACTTTTTTTTTTTTAAATTGAACTTTTTTTTTATAACGGCTCAATATACTTTTAAAATTCAATAGATATATTTTTCAACATGGTATTAAATATTTTTTAATTTTTTTTTAAATTTTGAAAGGTATTAATAGAATATTTTTCAAGTTCAATA
>NW_019269791.1:0-1511 GCF_002738365.1 Cucurbita moschata
GTAAGACTCTTAAACTTGAGCGTTTCCTTTCAGATTCGTCGAAAAACATCGAAAGAAACAAAGGTTTTTCACGTAGCCATTCGGGTGCCTCCACGAGGGTCTTTTCGTAAGGGTTGAGGTTGTGAAGTCTTTTCGACACGAGTAAATGTTTTTTTTCTTCCATATTTTAAGCCTAGGACAATCTTTAGTGGATATGGTATGATACTAAAACGAGAAAACAACTTTTCAGATCGAGTTAACGACCCTGTCTCAATGGGCAAAAAAAGTTCCTATGTTAACACCTATGGATTTTGAGTGCAAAATGGCCCGGAAGCGAAAGTGAAAAATATTCGTATTTTAACCATTTATATGTGTAAGACTCTTAAACTTGAGCGTTTCCTTACAGATTCGTCGAAAAACATCGAAAGAAACAAAGGTTTTTCACGTAGCCATTCGGGTGCCTCCACGAGGGTCTTTTCGTAAGGGTTGAGGTTGTGAAGTCTTTTCGGCACGAGTAAATGTTTTTTTTCTTCTATATTTTAAGCCTAGGACAATCTTCAGTGGATATGGTATGATACTAAATCGAGAAAACAACTTTTCTGATCGAGTGAACGACCCTGTCTCAATGGGCAAAAAAAGTTCCTATGTTAACACCTATGGATTTTGAGTGCAAAATGGCCCGGAAGCGAAAGTGAAAAAAAGTCGTATTTTCACCATTTATATGTGTAAGACTCTTAAACTTGAGCGTTTCCTTACAGATTCGTCGAAAAACATCGAAAGAAACAAAGGTTTTTCACGTAGCCATTCGGGTGCCTCCACGAGGGTCTTTTCGTAAGGGTTGAGGTTGTGAAGTCTTTTCGACACGAGTAAATGTTTTTTTTCTTCCATATTTTAAGCTTAGGACAATCTTTAGTGGATATGGTATGATACTAAAACGAGAAAACAACTTTTCAGATCGAGTTAACGACCCTGTCTCAATGGGCAAAAAAAGTTCCTATGTTAACACCTATGGATTTTGAGTGCAAAATGGCCCGGAAGCGAAAGTGAAAAAAATTCGTATTTTCACAATTTATATGTGTAAGACTCTTAAACTTGAGCGTTTCCTTACAGATTCGTCGAAAAACATCGAAAGAAACAAAGGTTTTTCACGTAGCCATTCGGGTGCCTACACGAGGGTCTTTTCGTAAGGGTTGACGTTGTGAAGTCTTTTCAACACGAGTAAATGTTTTTTTCTTCCATATTTTAAGCCTAGGACAATCTTTAGTGGATATGGTATGATACTAAAACGAGAAAACAACTTTTCAGATCGAGTGAACGACCCTGTCTCAATGGGCAAAAAAAGTTCCTATGTTAACACCTATGGATTTTGAGTGCAAAATGATCCGGAAGCGAAAGTGAAAAAAAGTCATATTTTCACCATTTATATGTGTAAGACTCTTAAACTTGAGCGTTTCCTTACAGATTCGTCGAAAAACATCGAAAGAAACAAAGGTTTTTCACGTAGCCATTCGGGTGCCTCCACGAGGGTCTTT
>NW_019269792.1:0-1510 GCF_002738365.1 Cucurbita moschata
CATTTACTCGTGTCGAAAAGACTTCACAACCTCAACCCTTACGAAAAGACCCTCGTGGAGGCACCCGAATGGCTACGTGAAAAACCTTTGTTTCTTTCGACATTTTTCGACGAATCTGTAAGGAAACAATCAAGTTTAAGAGTCTTACACATATGAATGGTCAAAATACGACTTTTTTTCACTTTCGCTTCCGGGCCATTTTGCACTCAAAATCCATAGGTGTTAACATAGGAACTTTTTTTGCCCATTGAGACAGGGTCGTTAACTCGATCTGAAAAGTTGTTTTCACGTTTTAGTATCATACCATATCCACTAAAGATTGTCCTAGGCTTAAAATATGGAAGAAAAAAAAACATTTACTCGTGTCGAAAAGACTTCACAACCTCAACCATTACGAAAAGACCCTCGTGGAGGCACCCGAATGGCTACGTGAAAAACCTTTGTTTCTTTCGATGTTTTTCGACGAATCTGTAAGGAAACAATCAAGTTTAAGAGTCTTACACATATAAATGGTGAAAATATTACTTTTTTTCACTTTCGCTTCCGGGCCATTTTGCACTCAAAATCCATAGGTGTTAACATAGGAACTTTTTTTGCCCATTGAGACAGGGTCGTTAACTCGATCTGAAAAGTTGTTTTCTCGTTTTAGTATCATACCATATCCACTAAAGATTGTCCTAGGCTTAAAATATGGAAGAAAAAAAACATTTACTCGTGTCGAAAAGACTTCACAACCTCAACCCTTACGAAAAGACCCTCGTGGAGGCACCCGAATGGCTACGTGAAAAACCTTTGTTTCTTTCGACATTTTTCGACGAATCTGTAAGGAAACGCTCAAGTTTAAGAGTCTTACACATATGAATGGTCAAAATACGACTTTTTTTCACTTTCGCTTCCGGGCCATTTTGCACTCAAAATCCATAGGTGTTAACATAGGAACTTTTTTTGCCCATTGAGACAGGGTCGTTAACTCGATCTGAAAAGTTGTTTTCACGTTTTAGTATCATACCACATCCACTAAAGATTGTCCTAGGCTTAAAATATGGAAGAAAAAAAAACATTTACTCGTGTCGAAAAGACTTCACAACCTCAACCATTACGAAAAGACCCTCGTGGAGGCACCCGAATGGCTACGTGAAAAACCTTTGTTTCTTTCGATGTTTTTCGACGAATCTGTAAGGAAACGATCAAGTTTAAGAGTCTTACACATATAAATGGTGAAAATATTACTTTTTTTCACTTTCGCTCCCGGGCCATTTTGCACTCAAAATCCATAGGTGTTAACATAGGAACTTTTTTTGCCCATTGAGACAGGGTCGTTAACTCGATCTGAAAAGTTATTTTCTCGTTTTAGTATCATACCATATCCACCAAAGATTGTCCTAGGCTTAAAATATGGAAGAAAAAAAACACTTACTCGTGTCGAAAAGACTTCACAACCTCAACCCTTACGAAAAGACCCTCGTGGAGGCACCCGAATGGCTACGTGAAAAACCTTTGTTTCTTTCGA
>NW_019269793.1:0-552 GCF_002738365.1 Cucurbita moschata
AATTTCCTTTGATGAGCTCACCATAGCTTGAATATAACTGTATAAAGTTTGTTGTAGCTTCTTGGCTCTCGTCCTTGTAATTGGACCTTGAGGTATGGAAATTCCTTGGTCGTGGTTCATATCACCCTTAATGGAAAACCCTGATTTTGAAAATCGTAGTACGTGCTAAAAAAACAGAGTCACGATCCACGTTTTTTGAAACTTTTGCGGGGAATGATTATTAGGCTTGATAAGTTAGAATAGAATTCCGAAGTAACGGAGTGCAGAAAACAGTAAAAGAGTGCTTAATATCGAAACCCTAATATAGAAACCCTAAGTTTGGACATTCGAAGATCGTGCTAAAAAAGCCGAGTCACGGTCGACGTTTTTCGAAACTTTTGCGGCGAATGTTTAGGCTTGATGATTTAGAATAGAATTTCGAAGTAACGAAGTGCGGAAAACAGTAAAAGAGTGCTTAAAATCGAAACACTAATTCGGAAACCCTGATTTTGGACATTCGAAGAACGTGCTAAAAAAGCCGAGTCACGGTCGACGTTTTTTGAAACTTTTGCG
>NW_019269793.1:865-1509 GCF_002738365.1 Cucurbita moschata
GAGTGCAGAAAACAGTAAAAGAGTGCTTAAAATCGAAACCCTAATTCGGAAACCCTGAGTTTGGACATTCGAAGAACGTTCTAAAAAAGCCGAGTCACGGTCGACGTTTTTTGAAACTGTTGCGGCGAATGATTAGGCTTGATGATTTAGAATAGAATTTCGAAGTAACGGAGCGCAAAAAACAGTGAAAGAGTGCTTAAAATCGAAACCCTTAATCGAAAACCCTGATTTTGGAAATCGTAGTACGTTCTCAAAAAGCCGAGTCACGGTCGACGTTTTTTGAAACTTTTTGCGGGGAATGATTAGGCTTGATAAGTTAGAATAGAATTCCGAAGTAACGGAGTGCAGAAAATAGTAAAAGAGTGCTTAATATCGAAACCCTAATATAGAAACCCTAAGTTTGGACATTCGAAGATCGTGCTAAAAAAGCCGAGTCACGGTCGACGTTTTTCGAAACTTTTGCGGCGAATGTTTAGGCTTGATGATTTAGAATAGAATTTCGAAGTAACGAAGTGCGGAAAACAGTAAAAGAGTGCTTAAAATCGAAACACTAATTCGGAAACCCTGATTTTGGACATTCGAAGAACGTGCTAAAAAAGCCGAGTCACGGTCGACGTTTTTTGAAACTTTTGCGTCGAATATTA
>NW_019269794.1:0-255 GCF_002738365.1 Cucurbita moschata
TTCGAAACTTTTGTTTGGAATGATTACGCCTAATTATTGAGGATATAATTTCAAAGAAACACAGTGCATAAAACAGATATAGTGTGCTTGAAATCGAAACCCTAATTTGGAAACCCTAAACTTGGATATTTGAACTACGTATTTAAAAAACCGAGTCACGGTCGACGTTCTTCGAAACTTTTGTTTGGAATGATTACGCCTGATTATTTAGGATATAATTTCCAAGAAACACAGTGCATAAATCAGAGAAAGTGT
>NW_019269794.1:470-1509 GCF_002738365.1 Cucurbita moschata
GTTCTTCGAAACTTTTGTTTGGAACTATTACGCCTGATGATTTAGGATATAATTTCAAAGAAACACAGTTCATAAAACAGAGAAAGTGTGCTTTAAATCGAAACCCTAATTTGGAAACCCTAAACTTGGACGTTTGAACTACGTATTTAAAAAACCGAGTCACGGTCGACGTTCTTCGAAACTTTTGTTTGGAATGATTACGCCTGATGATTTAGGATATAATTTCAAAGAAACAATGTGCATAAATCAGAGAAAGTGTGCTTTAAATCGAACCCTAATTTGAAAACCCTAAACTTGCTCGTTTGAACTATGTATTTAAAAAACCGAGTCACGGTCGACGTTCTTCGAAACTTTTGTTTTGAATGATTACGCCTGATGATTGAGGATATAATTTCAAAGAAAAACAGTGCATAAAACAGATATAGTGTGCTTGAAATCGAAACCCTAATTTGGAAACCCTAAACTTGGACGTTTGAACTACGTATTTAAAAAACCGAGTCACGGTCGACGTTCTTCGAAACTTTTGTTTGGAATGATTACGCCTGATCATTTAGGATATAATTTCCAAGAAACACAGTGCATAAATAAGAGAAAGTGTGCTTTAAATCGAAACCCTAATTTAAAAACCCTAAACTTGGACGTTTGAACTACGTATTTAAAAAACCGAGTCACGGTCGACGTTCTTCGAAACTTTTGTTTGGAATGATTACGCCTAATGATTGAGGATATAATTTCAAAGAAACACAGTGCATAAAACAGATATAGTGTGCTTGAAATCGAAACCCTAATTTGGAAACCCTAAACTTGGACGTTTGAAATACGTATTTAAAAAACCGAGTCACGGTCGACGTTCTTCGAAACTTTTGTTTGGAATGATTAGGCCTGATGATTTAGGATATAATTTCAAAGAAACAATGTCCATAAATCAGAGAAAGTGTGCTTTAAATCGAAACCCTAATTTGAAAACCCTAAACTTGCTCGTTTGAACTATGTATTTAAAAAACCGAGTCACGGTCGACGTTCTTCGAAACTTTTGTTT
>NW_019269795.1:0-1508 GCF_002738365.1 Cucurbita moschata
AAAATAATCAAATAACGAACCATATTTGAGAGAGGATAACTTTTTTTTTTTTTTAATTTTTGGGAAACAAGAAAGAATAAAAATTAAAACATGGCATGAATGACATCTTATTGAATCTTTGTTTTATTCTCCTAAATGTATATAAAAAAAATCTTATATATTTTTAGATAAAAAACTTTAAGATTACCTATTTAATAAAACTCCATCCAAACTTCTACTCATAAATTTAATTATTATTTGTATACAATTGTTAATATGTAAGAAAATACATGTACAAATGTTTATACTATTCGTAGTACACTAGTCTCGGTTGTTTGACTAAAATAATGCAACCATTGTCCAAACTAAAGAATTTGATTCGAAGCTATCTCCTAATAGAGGGAGACTCAATTAGACTTTGTTGTAAGATTCAACCCTATCAATTTGAATAGCGTTCTCCAACTATAAATATTGAACTCTAAAGTATTCACGAGCAAAGTAAGTTTGTTGAAACTATCTATAAAAGTGTTCCAAAGTGAGTCGTGGAGAAGATTTGCCTTAAAATCTAGTTCCAATTAAGGATGTCAATGATGAAGAAGTGCAAGCTGTTGGAAGGTTTGCCGTGGAAAATTTCAGAGGTGGTAGATATAATTTAATCTACAAGCGTGTGGTGGTCTTTTCAGTCCCATATAGGCTTTGACCCCAAATTTTATATTATTGTGATAGAAGCTATAAATGACAACAATATTCATTGGTCAGATATTGCAATTGTGAAGAAGTTCCGTCATATGCATGGGACGCAACCGCCATCCAATAAGCTCTTATCATTTGGAGGAATCTTTTAAGGAATTCATCAAATTCCCTCTCCACTACAAGTAGTATAAGCTCTTATAAGTTCCGTCATATGCATGGGACGCTACCGCCATCCAATAAGCTCTTATCATTTGGAGGAATCTTTTAAGGAATTCATCAAATTCCCTCTCCACTACAAGTAGTATAAGCTCTTATAAGTTCCGTCATATGCATGGGACGCTACCGCCATCCAATAAGCTCTTATCATTTGGAGGAGCTCCTATCTCTTTAAGGAATTCATCAAATTCCCTCTCCTATATCATATATCAAATTCCCCTCTCCACAAGTAGTATATCATATATCAAATTCCCTCTCATCCAATAAGCTCTTATCATTTGGAGGAGCTCCTATCTCTTTAAGGAATTCATCAAATTCCCTCTCCTATATCATATATCAAATTCCCTCTCCACAAGTAGTATATCATATATCAAATTCCCTCTACACTAGTATATATATCATATATCAAATTCCCTTTACAATAAGTCCTCTCTCTATGTGAATTCCCTTTACAATAAGTCCTCTCTCTATGTGAATTCCCTTTACAATAAGTCCTCTCTCTATGTGAATTCCCTTTACAATAAGTCGTCTCTCTATGTGAATTCCCTTTACAATAAGTCCTCTCTCTATGCTCTCTCTATGTGAATTCCCTTTACAATAAGTTTCCCTTTACAATAAGT
>NW_019269796.1:0-1509 GCF_002738365.1 Cucurbita moschata
TTTAAATACGTAGTTCAAACGTCCAAGTTTAGGGTTTCCAAATTAGGGTTTCGATTTAAAGCACACTATATCTTTTTTATGCACTGTGTTTCTTTGAAATTATATCCTAAATCATCAGGCGTAATCATTCCAAAAAAAAGTTTCGAAGAACGTCGACCGTGACTCGATTTTTTAAATACGCAGTTCAAACGTCCAAGTTTAGGGTTTCCAAATTAGGGTTTCGATTTAAAGCACACTTTCTCTGTTTTATGCACTGTGTTTCTTTGAAATTATATCCTAAATCATCAGGCGTAATAATTCCAAACAAAAGTTTCGAAGAACGTCGACCGTGACTCGGTTTTTTAAATACGTAGTTCAAACGTCCAAGTTTAGGGTTTCCAAATTAGGGTTTCGATTTAAAGCACACTTTTTCTGTTTTATGCACTATGTTTCTTTGAAATTATATCCTAAATCAGCAGGCGTAATAATTCCAAACAAAAGTTTCGAAGAACGTCGACCGTGACTCGGTTTTTTAAATACGTAGTTCAAACGTCCAAGTCTAGGGTTTCCAAATTAGGGTTTCGATTTCAAGCACACTATATCTGTTTTATGCACTGTGTTTCTTTGAAATTATATCATAAATCATCAGGCGTAATCATTCCAAACAAAAGTTTCGAAGAACGTCGACCGTGACTCGGTTTTTTAAATACGTAGTTCAAACGTCCAAGTTTAGGGTTTCCAAATTAGGGTTTCGATTTAAAGCACACTTTCTCTGTTCTATGCACTGTGTTTCTTTGAAATTATATCCTAAATCATAAGGAATAATCAATCCAAACAAAAGTTTCGAAGAACGTCGACCGTGACTCGGTTTTTTAAATACGTAGTTCAAACGTCCAAGTTTAGGGTTTCCAAATTAGGGTTTCGATTTAAAGCACACTTTCTCTGATTTATGCACATTATTTCTTGGAAATTATAACCTAAATCATAAGGCCTAATCATTCCAAACAAAAGTTTCGAAGAACGTCGACCGTGACTCGGTTTTTTAAATACGTAGTTCAAACGTCCAAGTCTAGGGTTTCCAAATTAGGGTTTCGATTTCAAGCACACTATATCTGTTTTATGCACTGTGTTTCTTTGAAATTATATCCTAAATCATCAGGCGTAATCATTCCAAACAAAAGTTTCGAAGAACGTCGACCGTGACTCGGTTTTTTAAATACGTAGTTCAAACGTCCAAGTTTAGGGTTTCCAAATTAGGGTTTCGATTTAAAGCACACTTTCTCTGTTTTATGCACTGTGTTTCTTTGAAATTATATCCTAAATCATCAGGCGTAATAATTCCAAACAAAAGTTTCGAAGAACGTCGACCGTGACTCGGTTTTTTAAATTCGTAGTTCAAACGCCCAAGTTTAGGGTTTCCAAATTAGGTTTTCGATTTAAAGCACACTTTCTCTGATTTATGCACATTGTTTCTTGGAAATTATAACCTAAATCATAAGGCCTAATCATTCCAAACAAAAGTTTCGAAGA
>NW_019269797.1:0-1566 GCF_002738365.1 Cucurbita moschata
GTGTGTGTGATGAGTAAGTGGAGTAGTCCGACTTTCTTTGTTGGTGGTCCTTGAAAAGGACTATGTTTTCAGAAAGTAGTAGTTTTTATAATTTATAAGTACGGTAAGTTGTTTGAGAATAGTAGTAGTGTAAAGGGTAACATTTTTCGTGGAGTACTTTTTTGTACCCACGAAAAGTGTTACCCTTTAGAGTACTACTCTTCTTAAACAACTAAAAATACTCCATAATTCTAAAAAGGACCACTTTCTCAACATATTGTCCTTTTCAAGCACCAACCAATAAAGAATGTGCGACTACTCAACTTACTCATCACACACACTTACACAAACTCACATATAACTGAGACCAAAGAATGCCTTACTCCTTACTCCTTAACACTTTCCTATATTTCCGACTTCGATGAGATTGCATCGTAGACAGGATCATGTTTGGAGTGCGGCACCTTCACCTTCGCCTACTCCGATTGTTTCCTCCCCATCGGAGACAGCATCATGCTTGTGGAGGGGGCACTTGCGGTATGACGTTTAGTAACACAACACTATACAATAAATCCTACACTTTACGAGTACAACCAAACACAAGTACTCGACTACTATCTCTCTTTCTCTACTATCAAATAATCTTGTGGTCCAGTTTCATGGGAAGTGGCGCATTAGTTATATCAACTTAATGAAATAATCCCACGATAGACGAAACACTGAAAGATAGACCAATGAAACATTGAAAGATAGACCGGTGGTGACCTCTATTTACGCCATTCTCCAGATAAGGTAATTGGAACCACAGTTCCTTACTCAGATCAAATGTTGGAGGAGACTGGATCACCACATGGTTGAGACACCTGGAAAAAATGAACAGGCACTATAATTTTTGCTGGAAGAGTTATACTGTCTTTACCAAGGATGAGAATGAGAAGAAGACGGATGATATTCCACCGACATAATCCGTTGGAGTGGGCTCCCTTAGGTCTTTGTATTCCTCTTGACAGACCCTCGGGAGACTGGATCGGGTGAAATAGCACTGAATGAATCTCGCTTTAGGATAGGGGTTTATACAAAAGGACTCTCATTTGGAGTGGTGTACAACACCGATTCATGCTTTTAGAGGGCAAGATACTCTTTTTCGAGTGGCACCCCTTCGCTCTTTTTGGAGTGGTGGTGTATCGACTTTTTGTTGTGGTGGCGGATTATTGCATTTCTGTGTAATATACATAGCCTATTACCCACAAAACCTTATAACCCACCTTCGGTGTTTTTGGAGTGGCTAATCGACTGTTTGCTGTGTAATAAACATTGTTTATTACCCACAAAACCTTAAAGCCCACCATTCTTATTACCCACAATTCTTATTACACAGACAGAATCAGGCTTTTGGAGCGCGCAAACTTAGGGATTTGGAGTAAAGTACCTTCATTTTCGAGTGGCAGACCTTAGTTTTAGGAGTGGTAAACCTTAGTTTTAGGAGTGGCGGACCTTAGTTTTAGGAGTGGCAGACCCTCGTTTTAGGAGTTGGGTACCTTCGGTCTTTGGAGTGGGGTACCTTCATTTTTGGAGTTGAGGACCTTT
>NW_019269798.1:0-884 GCF_002738365.1 Cucurbita moschata
TTTTAGCACGTAATTCAAACGTCCCAGATTAGGGTTCGATTTTAATCTCTCTTTTATTGTTCTATGCACTCCGTTTCTTCGAAATTATATTCTAATTCAACATGCCTGATCATTATCGACAGGAATTGTGAAAAACGTCAAACGTGAGTGGGTTTTTTTAACATGTACTTCAAACGTCACAGATTAGGGTTTCCGAATTAGGGTTTCGATTTTAAGAACTCTTTTATTGTTTCATGCACACCTCTTCTTAGAAATTCTATAATAATTCATGATGCCTAATCATTACCCATAGAAATTTTGACAAACGTTGACCGTGACTCGGTTTTTTTTTTATCATGTACTTCAAACGTCACAGATTAGGGTTTCCGAATTAGGGTTTCGATTTTAAGCACTCTTTTACTGTTTTTTACACTCCGTTTCTTCGACATTCTTTTTTAAATCATCAAGACTAATTATTCGCAACGAAAGTTTCAAAAAACGTCGACCGTGACTCAGTTTTTTTAGCACGTACTTCAAACGTCCCTATTAGGGTTCGATTTTAATCTCTCTTTTACTGTTCTATGCACTCCGTTTCTTCGAAATTATATTCTAATTCAACATCCCTGATCATTATCGACAGGAATTTTGAAAAACGTCAAACGTGACTGGGTTTTTTAGCATGTACTTCAATCGTCACAGATTAGGTTTTTCGAATTAGGGTTTCGATTTTAAGCACTCTTTTATTGTTTCATGCACACCTCTTCTTAGAACTTCTATAATAATTCATTATGCCTGATCAGAATTAGGGTTTCGATTTTAAGCACTCTTTTATTGTTTCATGCACACCTCTTTTTTTTTATCATGCACTTCAAACGTCACAGATTAGGGTTTCCGAATGAGGGTTT
>NW_019269798.1:1306-1508 GCF_002738365.1 Cucurbita moschata
TCAAGACTAATTATTCGCAACGAAAGTTTCAAAAAACGTCGACCGTGACTCAGTTTTTTTAGCACGTACTTCGAACGACCCTACTAGGGTTCGATTTTAATCTCTCTTTTACTGTTCTATGCACTCCGTTTCTTCGAAATTATATTCTAATTCAACATCCCTGATCATTATCGACAGGAATTTTGAAAAACGTCAAACGTGA
>NW_019269799.1:0-1509 GCF_002738365.1 Cucurbita moschata
TTTCCGAATTAGGGTTTCGATTTTAAGCACTCTTTTATTGTTTCATGCACACCTCTTCTTAGAAATTCTATAATAATTCATTATGCCTGATCATTACCCACAGAAATATCGAAAACCGTTGACCGTGACTCGGTTTTTTTTTATCATGTACTTCAAACGTCACAGATTAGGGTTTCCGAATTTAGGGTTTCGAATTAAAGCACTCTTTTACTGTTTTTTCCACTCCGTTTCTTCGACATTCTATTTTAAATCATCAAGCCTAATCATTCGCAATGAAAGTTTCAAAAAACGTCGATCGTGACTCAGTTTTTTTAGCACGTACTTCAAACGTCCCAGATTAGGGTTTGATTTTAATCTCTCTTTTACTGTTCTATGCACTCCGTTTCTTCGAAATTATATTCTCTTTCAACATGCCTGATCATTATCGACAGGAATTTTGAAAAACGTCAAAACGTGACTGGGTCTTTTTAGCATGTACTTCAAACGTCACAGATTAGGGTTTCCGAATTAGGGTTTCGATTTTAAGCACTCTTTTATTGTTTCATGCACACCTCTTCTTAGAAATTCTATAATAATTCATTATGCCTGATCATTACCCACAGAAATATCGAAAAACGTTGACTGTGACTCGGTTTTTTTTTATCATGTACTTCAAACGTCACAGATTAGGGTTTCCGAATTTAGGGTTTCGAATTAAAGCACTCTTTTACTGTTTTTTACACTCCGTTTCTTCGACATTCTATTTTAAATCATCAAGCCTAATCATTCGCAACGAAAGTTTCAAAAAACGTCGACCGTGACTCAGTTTTTTTAGCACGTACTTCAAACGTCCCAGATTAGGGTTTGATTTTAATCTCTCTTTTTCTGTTCTATGCACTCCGTTTCTTCAAAATTATATAATCTTTCAACATGCCTGATCATTATCGACAGGAATTTTGAAAAACGTCAAACGTGACTGGGTCTTTTTAGCATGTACTTCAAACGTCACAGATTAGGGTTTCCGAATTAGGGTTTCGATTTTAAGCACTCTTTTATTGTTTCATGCACACCTCTTCTTAGAAATTCTATAATAATTCATTATGCCTGATCATTACCCACAGAAATTTCGAAAAACGTTGACCGTGACTCGGTTTTTTTTTATCATGTACTTCAAACGTCACAGATTAGGGTTTCCGAATTAGGGTTTCGATTTTAAGCACTCTTTTTCTTTTTTTTACACTCCGTTTCTTCGACATTCTATTTTAAATCATCAAGCCTAATCATTCGCAACGAAAGTTTCAAAAAACGTCGACCGTGACTCAGTTTTTTTAGCACGTACTTCAAACGTCCCAGATTAGGGTTTGACTTTAATCTCTCTTTTACTGTTCTTTGCACTCCGTTTTTTCGAAATTATATTCTAATTCAACATGCCTGATCATTATCGACAGGAATTTTGAAAAACGTCAAACGTGACTGGGTCTTTTTAGCATGTAATTCAAACGTCATATATTAGGGTTTCCAAATTAGGGT
>NW_019269800.1:0-1502 GCF_002738365.1 Cucurbita moschata
ATTTTCAAATTCATTAAAATTTTCAAATTTATAATGGGTGTTCGGCATAGGGAGCTAGCTCGCCTGAGAAGAAAAGGGGCCCAACGGTGTGGGAACTGTTTGGTAAGCCCATACTCGCACGTATGGGATGTGTGTAGAGTATATGGTACACATCCAAGCTGCTCATTAGGATAGTGCCGCAGGAAAAGAGACTAATAGGATAGGTTCCGTCATTGCATTTGCATGTTCTTGCATTTATCCCCCGATAGTGGGTCACTCACTGAGTAGTTCTTAAAATACTTAAACCATGCGCTACCTCTATTTCAGGTTAAGGCAAGACATTCCTATACGGTTGACGACGGTATCACAACTCGAGACTATGACACATGCATAGAGTAGTTGTATTATTTTCTTAGACTTAGGCTAGAATAGGATGTTTTTAATTTAAACATTTGTTTATTTTATTTAATCTTTTCTTATGTCGTTTTCAAAAGTGTTTTCAAACCAGGTTAAGTTCATGATTATATTTTATGAAAGTTTAAATGAAGTATTTCCACCTTTAAAGGTTTATGATATAAATTAAATAGAAAATTTTGGTCATTACAATGCTACCCACGCCTAGATAAGTTCTTTCTTATAGGAGAGAGAGCAACCCTCGTAATTCTTGCATAATTATACCATTCCTCCTGACATTTTTACAGCCAAGGGTATGCCACCAAATTTTTTAACACGTTCTTCTCGAATTACATCAGGAATTATTGGTAATTCACTTCCAAATGCACATTTTTCAAATAAATACTAACAATGATCACGTGGTAAGTACCTCAAATGATATCTATAATTTGTCTTCATAATTTCTGCTACTTTATCACTCCCAGTACTTCCAACATTTTGATTGATACTTAATGCAACAATTAATAAGATATTGGTGTTGTTTAGATATTGATACTTAATCACTCCTAGACATGATCAAATGTGCCCTCCAACCTAATTTACTTTTAACCATTGAAAGGTGTTGTTTAGATCAATTTTTCTTTTTAGAAACAAAATTAGGAAAAATAGAGCCCATTTGAACCAATTTAGAAAAGTTGGGACAATTTTTTTTTGTCCAAGGCATCTGGTTGAGAGACTTAGAATATGGATTTAAAATGTTCATTGCAAAATTTTATGTCGCTCTTAACTGAAGTTATTGATTCAACTCCTTCATGTCGATAATCTGAAAAACCTATTCATATTACAAGCCGACTAAAATTGAAGGTCGGATTATAAATAGATTGATTGTAAAAATACTAAATTTAATTTTTATTCGTGAAAACTTAAACTAGTTAGAATTTTGCTCATAGTTAGAATTTTGCTCATGTTTAGTAAAAAAATTCCAACCAAATGAAAATAAAAGGTAATTAGAATTTCCATACATATGACATCTAGAGTACATGCAAATTGAACATTTTGGTGGCATTAAGCAGGGTGCCATGTGGGAGCCCGTGAGGTACTATTATTCATAGGTTCGACTTTTGTTTGCC
>NW_019269801.1:0-1501 GCF_002738365.1 Cucurbita moschata
GCTGTAGACCATTTATAAAGAAGAACACCTTGTCCTTCTCTGCCGTGCCCCTGATATCCAGCATCAGGGTAGAGAACTGCCTGACGTAGTCCCGTATGTTTCCAGTGTGTTTCAGGGCTACTATTTTCTCCATTGCTATATGCCCTGCGTTTTCGGGGAGGAATTGTTCCCTCAACTCTCTCTTGAGGTCCTCCCATGAGTCGATGGTGCACAATCCATCCTCGATGTCTTGCACCTTCGTACGCCACCACAGTTTGGCGTCGTCTACGAGATACATCGCGGCTACAGTCACCTTCTTGTCGTCGGTACAAGCCGTTGTGGCTTTGAAGTACTGTTCGACGTCGAAGATGAAGTTCTCCAACTCCTTGGCGTCCCGATTCCCTTTGAAGGCTCTAGGGTCTGGGAACCTTAGTTTGTTGGATCCTGTATTGGTTTGTCCAGCCGCGACACCTTCCACGGCTTTCATGGTAATTTCAATTCGAGTGCTCATGGCGGCCATCCTTTCTTGGAGGTCGTCGACTGTTGATCTGAATTCATCAGCCAATCCATTGAACAAACTCATCATTGTGGTTTGTAGTACGTCGAACTCTTCGCCACGTCCCTCTTTGTGTGCGACAGAGCTATCCGGACTAGCAGACGGTTTTGGGCTGCTCGTAGGAGCAACTCTTTCTTCGAGCGAGGTCACTCGAAACAATAGTTCTGCGATTGGCAACCCATCCAGGCGGTTGCCCATTGCGTCGACTTGGACGACTTTCTCGCTCAGTTCGGTCACCCGTGTTTCCAGGAAACGAAGGGTGTCAGGGACTTCTTTGAGGAACAGCATTTCCTCCTCTATTAGCGTAAGCCGGTCGGCTTGTGCTTTGGGTGTCGACTTTGTTGTCGACATGATCTCGGTCTATATGACGTTACGGAGCTAACAAAGCTCTGATACCACTTGACACAATCGCGCTTTCGAAGGCAGCGGACTAGCGATTGTGCGGCACTCACTTTCCAGCAACAAGTGAGTTTAGCCTATTTGTTCTTGCGTCGCCTACGGCCAAGCGACGTACGGTCGAGCCTCTAGCCTCGGTTTTAAAAGAAGGTTTTAGAAAACGAGGGGAGAGAGAGATTTTGAAAGAGAGATTTTAGAAAGAGACGTTATATAGCAAGCAAGAGAAAGATAACAACGGCTTAGCATATATAACCTTGGGTAGGGAGAAGTTGAAGACTAGTCATATCCCCCTATAGTACATTCTGGACCATTTTAGTCCTGGCAGGCGTAGACATGATATTTTTGAGGTGTCATACGCTTTAGAATTACAAAAGGAAAAACACTAGAATGAAAAGACATGACAAGGGTTTGGCTTGTCATGGGCATGCGGCCATGGGCGACAAGCCCTGGACAAGCATGACCGTGACACGCAGCACACGCCAAGCCCCATCCTATGCTATGTGCGATACATACCCTACCAACACCTCATGCACCCTTGCACACTCGTAATGTCCACCAACACCCTCCAAC
>NW_019269802.1:0-1501 GCF_002738365.1 Cucurbita moschata
GGTGGAGCCGAAGAATAATCAATCGGCCCTGCATGTGGCAGCCATGACGACTGCCCCTGCGGCGTCAAAGCCAACAGTGGTGGTGGAGAAGAACAGTAGAAGATTTCAAAAGCCATTGAAAAGAAAGGATCTAGGTTGCTAAACCAAAATGGCTCTGATACCATGTGAATGTTTGATTAATCCACCACACCTAAATGGTGTGAAAATTATCTTATTTATAATCAAATAAATTACAAGGATATGGAAATAGTAATAAATGGAAATAACAATAAATGGAAAGATACCTATAGTAATAAGGCAAATGTTAGATATTTGCCTTATAATAAAATATCAAATCTAATATATATGGTAAACTATAATTTATTACTAAATATCCTTAACATAGCATATATATTAAATATAAAGGAGAAAATAAATGTAATTTGAAATGTCAAATTAGTATTAATATATTAGATATATTAAATAAATAGAGAAAATATATTTAATTAGAAGGGTTCAAATTAATACTTAATATATTAGATATGTTAAATATAAATGGAGAAAAATATATTAATTTGACCATTTGAATGGTGAAATTAATATTTAATATATTAGATATATTAATAGAAAGATATATTTATTGTATTAGATACAATTAAATATTAAATCAATTAATGTATTTTGATATATTAAATAAAAATATATTTGAAATTTGAATGAGATTCAAATTAATTAAGTATATATTAGGATATCTTATAATATCTAAATATGATTGGTATGAGGTATTATATCTTAATATATTAAATATGCAAATATATCATTTGGCAAATATTCTCCAAGAGTCCCTATAAATAGGACTCTCGGGTTGAGCCAAAGACACAATCTCTCCCACTTTCTCTCGAGAATGAAATTACATCTCCAGAGAATTTTCGAAACAAATTTGTTTATGATCGTTGGGGACGATGGGAGATCATATTGATTATGAGAATGACCGGATCGTTGATGCAGGATGCTCAAACCATATGATTGGCGATCAGAGAAAATTGCAAGACAAGAAAGAGTACAAAGGAAGTCGTAAGAAAAGCACAACAAATAACATAGTTGTCAATTGCTAAAATTGGTAATACGACAATCATGTCTGGCAATAAATCTAATCCAGTGTTACATAATGTTTATCATGTACCGGGTATAAAGAAAAACTTGTTGTCAGTGAAACAACTAACAATATCAGAAAACTACGTCTTGTTTGGGCTAGAAGATGTGAAAGTCTATAAAGATGTTAAGATAATAGGAAAGCGGACAATAGGAGGGCGAAGAGTGGAGTCCGTTTACGTCCTATCTGCAGAGTCTGCCTATGTTGACAACACCCGGGAGAATGAGACAACAGATCTATGACATGCAAGATTGGGACATGTTGGCTACCACAAGTTGAAGCTTATTATGGAGAAATTCATGCTCAAAGGTCTAGCTCAACTTGAAGTCAAAGCAGACGTTGTTTGCACTGGATGTGAATATGGTAAAA
>NW_019269803.1:0-1047 GCF_002738365.1 Cucurbita moschata
GAATTTGAGTGCAAAATGGCTCGGAAGCGAAAGTGAAAAAAATTCCTATTTGAGCCATTTATATGTGTAAGACTCTTAAAGTTGAGCGTTTCCTTACAGATTCGTCGAAAAACATCGAAAGAAACAATGGTTTTTCAAATAGTGATTCGGGTGCCTCCACGAGGGTCTTTCCATGAGGGTTGAGGTTGTGAAGTCTTGTCGACACGAGTAAATGTTTTTTTTCTTCCATATTTCAAGCTTAGCACAATCTTTAGTGGATATGGTATGATACTAAAATGAGAAAACAACTTTTCAGATCGAGTTAACGACCCTGTCTCAACGGGGAAAAAAGTTCCTAAGTTAACACCTATGGAATTTGAGTGCAAAATGGCCCAAAAGCGAAAGTGAAAAAAATTCGTATTTGAGCCATTTATATGTTTAAGATTCTTAAAGATGAGCGTTTCCTTTCAGATTCGTCGAAAAACATCGAAAGAAACAAAGGTTTTTCTCATAGTGATTTGGGTGCCTCCACGAGGGTCTTTCCATGAGGGTTGAGGTTGTGAAGTCTTGTCGACACGAGTAAATGTTTTTTTTATTCCATATTTCAAGCTTAGGACAATCTTTAGTGGATATGGTATGATACTAAAACGAGAAAACAACTTTTCAGATCGAGTGAACGACCCTGTCTCAACTGGGAACAAAGTTCCTAAGTTAACACCTATGGAATTTGAGTGCAAAATGGCTCGGAAGCGAAAGTGAAAAAAATTCGTATTTTCGCAATTTATATGTGTAATATTCTTAAAGTTGAGCGTTTCCTTACAGATTCGTCGAAAAACATTGAAAGAAACAAAGGTTTTTCAGATAGTGATTCGTTGGCCTCCACGAGGGTCTTTCCATGAGTGTTGAGGTTGTGAAGTCTTGTCGACACGAGTAAATGTTTGTTTTCTTCCATATTTCAAGCTTAGCACAATCTTTAGTGGCTATGGTATGATACTAAAACGAGAAAACAACTTTTCAGATCGAGTTAACGACCCTGTCTCAACGGGGAAAAAAGTTCCTAAGTTAACA
>NW_019269803.1:1212-1500 GCF_002738365.1 Cucurbita moschata
AAAGTTCCTAAGTTAACACCTATGGAATTTGAGTGCAAAATGGCTCGGAAGCGAAAGTGAAAAAAATTCGTATTTGAGCCATTTATATGTGTAAGATTCTTAAACTAGAGTGTTTCCTTACAGATTCGTCGAAAAACATCGAAAGAAACAAAGTTTTTTCCGATAGTGATTCAGGTGCCTCCACGAAGGTCTTTCCATGAGGGTTGTGGTTGTGAAGTCTTGTCGACACGAGTAAATGTTCTTTTTCTTCAATATTTTAAGCTTAGGACAATCTTTAGTGGATGTAGT
>NW_019269804.1:0-1500 GCF_002738365.1 Cucurbita moschata
ACTTTGTACCTTTGTTTGTGTTACTTTGTACCTTTGTTAGTGTTATGTTATAGACATTTGGTCACGTTCAACAAGTGGGGTTGAGGTGATTCAAATGGTTAATGTCACTTTATTTGATTCAAATTGTTAATGTGATAATCCAGTTGAATAGTTACAGGTTATTTCCAAGGTCTCTCTTATTGAACGCCAACAAGACTGGAATGATTGAGATGAGCACGTGAGTGAGTTTGACCAAATTGAAATAAAATCAAATAAAATCACTAAAAAAAAATCGTTCCAGTCGTTCAACTCGCCTTATGACACTTCCTTCAACTCGAAGGGCGGTAAATAAAGGATTCCTTCGCCCAAGACCCATGATCCAACTCCCAACATGGAAATGATAAGCTATAGAATCATTCCAAGAACCTCAATGGATGGGTTACAAACTCACATTACCAATCTCGACAACTGGACGTGTCATCGGCGTTAGAAGAATGATCGCATCAGAGAAGGTCATGGGGATAGAAGATCCCAGTGAAGGATGATAGACCAACCGTAATCTTCAGCCCAACGAGCCAAGCTTTTGTAGAAGCAAGAACCCTTGTATTAAAGAAATTAACACCTTCTTATACAAAATTTGGATCAACCAAGAGATAAAAGCTAGAATTAGATGATGAGATCCAATATTGAGAAACAAGATTTGGAACCTCTTTCTAAATTGAGTCACTTCACAATCGAACTTGATAAGGCATGAAACTTAGAAATGACAAAGATATGCTCAGATTTCTGTAAGGGGGATCGTCTCAACTTTAGAGATCAATTTCATTGATCACAAATATGCTTTTACATACTAATCTGTGGGTATTTATAGTCTCCTAAAAAAAGAAGTTAGTGGCCGTGATTTAATCTCGATCCCTTTAAATCTCCACAGAAGACGAAGTCAATTTGAGAATTACAAACTTTATGAAATTAAAATAATAAATAAAGTTTTCTAACCACTCATGAAATGATGCTTGCAACTTCATCCACTACTTCAACCATGCAAATATTTACTTTTGAATCTCCAAATGGTCTTTACTCAAACGAA
Organism: Cucurbita moschata; assembly: GCF_002738365.1. Taxonomy (NCBI): domain Eukaryota; kingdom Viridiplantae; phylum Streptophyta; class Magnoliopsida; order Cucurbitales; family Cucurbitaceae; genus Cucurbita; species Cucurbita moschata. Next base: position 1,067 of record NW_019269804.1, read on the forward strand.
TCAGCTTGTAACACATGAATTGATGGTTGAACCTAGCCTATCCAATTTTGTAGATGAAGTATGAATGCTTGAATCTTCTTGGCGTTGGGTTGTGTAATTGGTCCAGTTGGAACACCATGATTCTTATCATCATCCCCCTCTTCAAAAGGATTCGTCCTCAAATCAGAAAAATCATCACCTACATCAAAAGGACTCAACTTAGCAACATTGAAAATAGATTGTATTGACAATTCTACGGGAACATCAATTTATTGTTCCATGCAATAAAATGAGTCATTTTACTAAATGTCTTATAGAGCATTTATAGTCAAATAAAGAATTCTTATAGAGCATTTATAGTCAAATAAAGAATTAGGAATCCACGATATCTTTAGATCTACAAACCCACTCCCACTCCCAATTCAGCTATCCACACTAACATTAAAATGAAAATT
>NW_019269805.1:0-1499 GCF_002738365.1 Cucurbita moschata
GACTCTTTGTCTGTTGGCGACTTGACTCGCTGGATTTGGTTGTGCTTCAGAAAAATCTTCTATTGTCGAGCACCTGACGATCTTTTGTCATAATGCTCTCCCTGCTGACGTCTTATGCCAACTTGGGGCAAGTTCGAGTGGATGCTTCTGACTTCTCTTTTGTCAGGTGGCACCACGTTCTGACTCTTGACTTGGTCAGTTGTTGGGTGAACTTGTCCTCACTTAGGCTTGTTCCTTTATCTACAGCTATCCCCATTCGGACCTATTTCTGTTGTTCGCCCATCTTGGACTCGGCCACCGAGACTCGCAACGTAGACGTGACTCTTCAGCGTTTGCCATAGTTGTGGGTGAGGCTGACTCTCTTTGCAGACACTCACCAAACAAGTATGGACTTCAGAGGGCACTTTTGCCCTATTTTGGCCAACTTGGCCCCAGTGTGTGCATCCTCTTTGGATCACATAAACTAGTGCACCCCTCGGGGTGGGGCTCGCAAGCCCAGCCGCGACACTCTTTGGTTGCGACCACTTCTCCTATGAATTAATTCACCCCTTGGGGTGGGGCTCGCAAGCCCGGCCGCAACACTCTTTGGTTGCGACCACTCCACCTATTGAGCAAATCAACTCTTTGACAGTCTCTTCAGTTGTTGGCGCTAACTTTCGGCCAACTCTTTGTATTTTGTCACATCGTGTGACTACTGTTGTGTGTGAACTTCCAGCTTGTTGCTCACTTCCCGAGCGGATACTGGTCTTGACATCTGTTGGTGGAGTCATCCACCCTAGGCACAAGGTGGTGACTCAAGGAATACACGTGTGCTCGTATGTCCGAGCACCTTTACGGGGTGAGAGACTTATTGATGTTGCTCTTCCCCGCTCGGACTCAGCTGCCTCTTTGCAGCAAGGTCGTCCCCCCATAAGGACTTACATTGTATACGGCTCTTGCACTCGGCCGATGTTTGTCTTTTCTTGGCTCTCGGCTTCTCTGCTTGCAACCACTGACACTATTCCTCCAATGTGAATGGTTCTTTGGAAGGCACCGTCATGGTGCTTTCTGTTTCATCTGTCTTGTCTACTTCGAAANCAAGGTGGTGACTCAAGGAATACACGTGTGCTCGTATGTCCGAGCACCTTTACGGGGTGAGAGACTTATTGATGTTGCTCTTCCCCGCTCGAACTCAGCTGCCTCTTTGCAGCAAGGTCGTCCCCCCATAAGGACTCACATTGTATACGGCTCTTGCACTCGGCCGACGTTTGTCTTTTCTTGGCTCTCGGCTTCTCTGCTTGCAACCACTGACACTATTCCTCCAATGTGAATGGTTCTTTGGAAGGCACCGTCATGGTGCTTTCTGTTTCATCTGTCTTGTCTACTTCGAAATTGCAAGCTCTTCTCAGGTGAGCTTGGTTTTTGCTTGACGGGTAGATCTTCCCATATTGAGGTGTCGACACACGACACTAATGAATTTCGGGTAGTCTTGGCTTCAACCCCCAACTGATTATAATTCT
>NW_019269806.1:0-1040 GCF_002738365.1 Cucurbita moschata
TTTCTTGGAATATAATATGTCTAACAATACCATTCCGGGTGACATACAATTTATTTGATACTATAGTTTCATAATATATTTGAAAATTACTTTAGAAATAAGAATATATGTTTATTTACTAGTATAATAATCTAGTACTTCTGAGATCTTCGTTTCTTTTTTTTCTTCCTCCCTCTCTTCTGGTGCTTTTCGTTCCGTTCTTTTTTGTTTTTATATTTTCCCTTATCTCTCCCTCCTGTTTTTGTGGGCTGGGATTCTTCCCTTCAAATCTTTCCTTTTATTTTAGTTTTCATTCGATTAACAGTTTTAAAATCTTTCCTTTTTTTAGTGTGTTCACAAATATTTGACAGATTTTTAATTTATTCATTTGTCCACTTATATGGAATTACCTATCTTAAGTTACTGATAACTACTGACGTGACATTACTAATTAATATGATTTACTAAAATTCGTATAATTGTATTGACATCTAAATTCTAACTCAAATCTAAACAATTGCAGCAACTAGGGAAGATTTAACTTATAATTTAATGTGATTTAATTCTAACTCAAATCTAAACAATTGCAGCAACTAGGGAAGATTTAACTTATAATTTAATGTGATTTTCTAATAACTCAAATCTAAACAATTGCAGCAACTAGGGAAGATTTAACTTATAATTTAATGTGATTTTCTAAAAATGAAATTACAATAAAAGGGAAAAACTAGGGAAGATTTAACTTATAATTTAATGTGATTTTCTAAAAATGAAATTACAATAAAAGGGAAAAATTTTTTAACATATACCTTAATAATATGACCAGATCTCTCTTAACGTCCATTTGAGTTTATGGGTGGAGACTATTTTAGTTTTTATTTATTTATTTATTTTTTCACAACTTGATAGTCTAGAATAATAGGTGGGTTGAGGAGGAGATAATTGGAAAAGGGACGAGAGGTCTGTTGAGAGAAATGGGGAAGGATGGTTTTTATTTATTTATTATTATTCTTTTCTTTTTTTCTTTAACTTAACTTTTTTTTCTTTGTGCTATTACATTT
>NW_019269807.1:0-225 GCF_002738365.1 Cucurbita moschata
CGAGGGTCTTTTCGTAAGGGTTGAGGTTGTGAAGTCTTTTCGACACGAGTAAATGTTTTTTTTCTTCCATATTTTAAGCTTCGGACAATCTTTAGTGGATATGGTATGATACTAAAACGAGAAAACAACTTTTTCAGATCGAGTTAACGACCCTGTCTCAATGGGCAAAAAAAGTTCCTATGTTAACACCTATGGATTTTGAGTGCAAAATGGCCCGGAAGCGAA
>NW_019269807.1:435-1498 GCF_002738365.1 Cucurbita moschata
CTCCACGAGGGTCTTTTCGTAAGGGTTGAGGTTGTGAAGTCTTTTCGACAGGAGTAAATGTTTTTTTTCTTCCATATTTTAAGCCTAGGACAATCTTTAGTGGATATGGTATGATACTAAAATGAGAAAACAACTTTTCAGATCGAGTTAACGACCCTGTCTCACTGGGCAAAAAAAGTTCCTATGTTAACACCTTTGGATTTTGAGTGCAAAATGGCTCGGAAGCGAAAGTGAAAAATATTCGTATTTTAACCATTTATATGTGTAAGATTCTTAACCTTGAGCGTTTCCTTACAGATTCGTCGAAAAACATCGAAAGAAACAAAGGTTTTTCACGTAGCCATTTGGGTGCCTCCACGAGGGTCTTTTCGTAAGGGTTGAGGTTGTGAAGTCTTTTCGACACGAGTAAATGTTTTTTTTCTTCCATATTTTAGGCTTAGGACAATCTTTAGTGGATATGGTATGATACTAAAACGAGAAAACAACTTTTCAGATCGAGTTAACGACCCTGTCTCAATGGGCAAAAAAAGTTCCTATGTTAACACCTATGGATTTTGAGTGCAAAATGGCCCGGAAGCGAAAGTGAAAAAAAGTCGTATTTTCACCATTTATATTTGTAAGACTCTTAAACTTGAGCGTTTCCTTACAGATTTGTCGAAAAACATCGAAAGAAACAAAGGTTTTTCACGTAGCCATTTGGGTGCCTCCACGAGGGTCTTTTCGTAAGGGTTGAGGTTGTGAAGTCTTTTCGACACGAGTAAATGTTTTTTTTCTTCCATATTTTAAGCTTAGGACAATCTTTAGTGGATATGGTATGATACTAAAACGAGAAAACAACTTTTCAGATCGAGTTAACGACCCTGTCTCAATGGGCAAAAAAAGTTCCTATGTTAACACCTATGGATTTTGAGTGCATAATGGCCCGGAAGCGAAAGTAAAAAAAGTCGTATTTTCACCATTTATATGTGTAAGACTCTTAAACTTGAGCGTTTCCTTACAGATTCGTAGAAAAACATCGAAAGAAACAATGGTTTTTCACGTAGCCATTCGTGTGCCTCCACGA
>NW_019269808.1:0-846 GCF_002738365.1 Cucurbita moschata
GTGGGTTTTTTTAACATGTACTTCAAACGTCACAGATTAGGGTTTCCGAATTAGGGTTTCGATTTTAAGAACTCTTTTATTGTTTCATGCACACCTCTTCTTAGAAATTCTATAATAATTCATGATACCTAATCATTACCCACAGAAATTTTGACAAACGTTGACCGTGACTCGGTTTTTTTTTTATCATGTACTTCAAACGTCACAGATTAGGGTTTCCGAATTAGGGTTTCGATTTTAAGCACTCTTTTACTGTTTTTTACACGCCGTTTCTTCGACATTCTATTTTAAATCATCAAGCCTAATCATTCGCAACGAAAGTTTCAAAAAACGTCGAACGTGACTCAGTTTTTTTAGCACGTACTTCAAACGTCCCTATTAAGGTTCGATTTTAATCTCTCTTTTATTGTTCTATGCACTCCGTTTCTTCGAAATTATATTCTAATTCAACATGCCTGATCATTATCGACAGGAATTTTGAAAAACGTCAAACGTGAGTGGGTTTTTTAACATGTACTTCAAACGTCACAGATTAGGGTTTCCGAATTAGGGTTTCGATTTTAAGCACTCTTTTATTGTTTCATGCACACCTCTTTTTTTTTATCATGCACTTCAAACGTCACAGATTAGGGTTTCCGAATTAGGGTTTCGATTTTAAGCACTCTTTTACTGTTTTTTACACTCCGTTTCTTCGACATTCTTTTTTAAATCATCAAGACTAATTATTCGCAACGAAAGTTTCAAAAAACGTCGACCGTGACTCAGTTTTTTTAGCACGTACTTCAAACGTCCCTATTAGGGTTCGATTTTAATCTCTCTTTTACTGTTCTATGCACTCCGTTTCTT
>NW_019269808.1:1261-1494 GCF_002738365.1 Cucurbita moschata
TTTCTTCGAAATTATATTCTAATTCAACATGCCTGATCATTATCGACAGGAATTTTGAAAAACGTCAAACGTGAGTGGGTTTTTTTAACATGTACTTCAAACGTCACAGATTAGGGTTTCCGAATTAGGGTTTCGATTTTAAGAACTCTTTTATTGTTTCATGCACACCTCTTCTTAGAAATTCTATAATAATTCATGATGCCTAATCATTACCCACAGAAATTTTGACAAAC
>NW_019269809.1:0-238 GCF_002738365.1 Cucurbita moschata
ACCCTAATCTGTGACGTTTGAAGTACATGCTAAAAAGACCCAGTCACGTTTGACGTTTTTCAAAATTCCTGTCGATAATGATCAGGCATGTTAAATTAGAATATAATTTCGAAGAAACGGAGTGCATAGAACAGTCAAAGAGAGATTAAAATCGACCCCTAATCTGGGACGTTTGAAGTACGTGCTAAAAAAACTGAGTCACGGTCGACGTTTTTTGAAACTTTCGTTGCGAATGATT
>NW_019269809.1:619-1492 GCF_002738365.1 Cucurbita moschata
TTTAATTCGAAACCCTAAATTCGGAAACCCTAATCTGTGACGTTTGAAGTACATGATAAAAAAAAAAAACCGAGTCACGGTCGACGTTTTTCAAAATTTCTGTGGGTAATGATCAGGCATAATGAAATATTATAGAATTTCTAAGAAGAGGTGTGCATGAAACAATAAAAGAGTGCTTAAAATCGAAACCCTAATTCGGAAACCCTAATCTGTGACGTTTGAAGTACATGCTAAAAAGACCCAGTCACGTTTGACGTTTTTCAAAATTCCTGTCGATAATGATCAGGCATGTTGAATTAGAATATAATTTCGAAGAAACGGAGTGCATAGAATAGTAAAAGAGAGAGTAAAATCGAACCCTAATCTGTGACGTTTGAAGTACGTGCTAAAAAACCTGAGTCACGGTCGACGTTTTTTGAAACTTTCGTTGCGAATGATTAGGCTTGATGATTTAAAATAGAATGTCGAAGAAACAGAGTGCTTAAAATCAAAACCCTAATTCGAAAACCCTAATCTGTGACGTTTGAAGTACATGCTAAAAAGACCCAGTCACGTTTGACGTTTTTCAAAATTCCTGTCGATAATGATCAGGCATGTTGAATTAGAATATAATTTCGAAGAAACGGAGTGCATAGAACAGTCAAAGAGAGATTAAAATCGACCCCTAATCTGGGACGTTTGAAGTACGTGCTAAAAAAACTGAGTCACGGTCGACGTTTTTTGAAACTTTCGTTGCGAATGATTAGGCTTGATGATTTAAAATAGAATGTCAAAGAAACAGAGTGTAAAAAACAGTAAAAAGGTGCTTTAATTCGAAACCCTAAATTCGGAAACCCTAATCTGTGACGTTTGAAGTACATGATAAAAAAAAAA
>NW_019269810.1:0-1490 GCF_002738365.1 Cucurbita moschata
CACTCTTTTACTGTTTTATGCACTCCGCTTCTTTGGAATTCTATTCTAAATCAATATTCCTGATCATTCCTGAGAGAAGTTGATATGAACCAAGAGACATCAATCATACAATATGCTTCAATGAAGATGTGGAGAAAAGGTTATCAAAATAATCAAAAGATGTTTCAATTCATGCTACATTGAAGAAGAATAAAGTTTGATTGTTGTAAATTTTGGGTGGGTTATAATTTAGAGTTATTGTGTTTTAAGACTTTTTATTTAATTTCGGTTACATTTACATAATGGCTAATTATGGCCATAAAGTGTGAATGTTACAACTTTTAGAATGCCTTTAATAGTTTCATTTTGAGGCTATATAAAGCCATCCATGTTGTATTTGTAATCAGACTTAGAAGATATATCAAAAGAAGCATTTGTGCTTTTCTTTAGCCGATGGCTAAGTTTCTTTGCAATTCTATGTAGTTTAGATTGCATGTAGAATCATTCAAGCTCGACATGATCAATCTTGCTTGTGGAGTGATTCGAATCTCAAGCAAGTGTTCTTGCCTTGAGATATTTGATCAACAAGAATCATTGAAGCTAGACATGATCGATCTTGCTTCTGGAGTGATTCGAATCTCAATCAAGTGTTCTTGACTTGAGATATTCGATCGACAAGGTAATCCGAATCTTATTCCCCTTGTATTGATTCCATATCTTATCATTTGCTTTGCTTGAGATATGCGATCAACAAGGTAATCCGAATCTTGCTCCCCTTGTAGTGATTCCTTATCTTATCATTTGGTATCAGAGCTTCAGGCTCAAGATCGGATATATGTTTCCTTTGCGTTTCTTCTCAATTTAATTTTTATTTATTTTCATCTTTTTAGTTTTTAATCGACCCAAAGTTCAAAATTCAATCTTTGCTCTATTTAAAATTTTGAGAGGTGAGAATGAGAGCTTCATTTGTGTAAATGAGTGCAAACACAGTGGTCTAAAATTATTTGAGTGTATACACGTGAGAGAGTGTTGTGAGGTCCTTTGTATTTCCATAACTTATTTTTTGCAGCAAAGTTTCACAAATAGATTCGAGGACGAATCCTCTTGAAGAAGTGGAGAATGATATGAACCAAGAGACATCAATCATACAATATGCTTCAATGAAGATGTGGAGAAAAGGTTATCAAAATAATCAAAAGATGTTTCAATTCATGCTACATTGAAGAAGAATAAAGTTCGATTGTTGTAAATTTTGGGTGGGTTATAATTTAGAGTTATTGTGTTTTAAGACTTTTTATTTAATTTCGGTTACATTTACANAGCCATCCATGTTGTATTTGTAATCAGACTTGGAAAATATATTAAAAAAAGCATTTGTGCTTTCCTTTAGCCGATGGCTAAGTTTCTTTGCAATTCTATGTAGTTTAGGTTGCATGTAGAATCATTCAAGCTCGACATGATCAATCTTGCTTGTGGAGTGATTCGAATCTCAATCAAGTGTTCTTGGCTTG
>NW_019269811.1:0-1489 GCF_002738365.1 Cucurbita moschata
TCTTATCTATGTTGATGATATTCTGTTGACAGGCAATGATCTCAAAGAAATTCAACATCTCAAGACTAGTTTACTCGAGAAATTTCTTATCAAAGATTTAGGAAGTTTGAAATATTTCCTAGGTATTGAATTTTCTAGGTCTAGAAAAGGAATTTTTATGTCTCAAAGGAAGTATGCTCTAGACATTCTTCAAGACACAGGTCTTATAGGAGCACGTCCAGAAAAATTTCCTATGGAGCAAAATCAGAAACTTTCTTCAACACAAGGAGAAAAGTTGAATGATCCAAGTAAATACAGACGGCTGGTTGGCAGATTAATATATTTAACCGTTACTAGGCCTGACATAGTGTATTCAGTTCGTATGCTTAGTCAATTTATGCATGAACCAAAAAAACCACATTGGGAGGCAACTCTTCGAGTTCTGAGATGCATTTTCCTTGGAAATTCAATTATTTCTTGGAAGTCAAAAAAACAAACCAATGTGTCCAGATCATCAGCAGAAGCTGTTTAGAGTTGACTTGGTTTAGTAGGCAATCAAGTTTGGTTTAGCAGGCAATCAAGTTTTTCACGAAGAAACATATTGACATAGATTGTCATATAGTTCGAGAAAAGTTGGGTGTGATTGACATACACTCTCCAATTTGAGAGGGAGTATTGAGATATAATATCTAGAGTATATATTATTTCTAGAGTATATATTAGATATTATATCTTAATATTCTTTATTTATGATTTGATTTACCGTATATTTTATTTTATTCTCAGTATTTAATGGTTTCGATCCTTGGACCTGTGAGTTATGGGCCCACCATGCTTCCACTGCGCCACTCTGATTAGTTAATTAATATCATTTTGATCCCTAACAGATTCTTTTAAAATCGTGAGACTGACGACGATACGTAACGAGCCAAAGTAGACAATATTTGCTGGCGGTTGACTTGGCTATTACAGAACCTAAATCACCGTAAGTGAATTCATTCCAAGGAATCTTATGCTTACACTCTTCATTGAGAGCGGTAGTTATCATTCGAGAAAAATACTTTGGAAGTCCTTCAATGAAGCGCATTATCCATAATTAAAGGGTACTATCATATCTTGTCATAACCTTAGTTACAATTATATCTTTGTACCATCAGAAGCAGCTAACTTTTCGCATCTTATAATCATAAGAATTTTCTCAAACATTCCGTATGGATTTCTAGTTCACCTACAAGAAACTTTAAGACAATATATAAAAGGGTATTAACGGCTATTCAACACTTATATCATTCTCCATAACTTGAGATATTCCAGTTTCACTTTTTATATTTGTACTTCTTTTCTATAGTAGTATTGTTGAGTGTCCTTTGCTTTTCTTCTTTGGAGATATGCTTCTCCAACCCATCCTTGAGTACTCTTGTGAAACCAAAAGTTACAATTTGAGCAATAGCGTGGTCAAACTTACCTCGAAGCCTATAGGCGCTAGCTCCCATCAACATTTTGTTGATTA
>NW_019269812.1:0-210 GCF_002738365.1 Cucurbita moschata
TTTCGAAACTTTTGCGGCAAATGATTAAGGTTGATGATTTAGAATAGAATTTCGAAGTAACGGAGTGCAGAAAACTATAAAAGAGTGCTTAAAATCGAAACCAAAATTCGGAACCTTGATTTTGGACGTTCGAAGAACGTGCTTAAAAAACCGAGTCACGGTCGACGTTTTTCGAAACTTTTACGGCGAATGATTAGGCTTGATGATTTA
>NW_019269812.1:608-839 GCF_002738365.1 Cucurbita moschata
GCTAAAAAAACCGAGTCACGGTCGATGTTTTTCGAAACTTTTGCAACGAATGATTAAGGTCGATGATTTAGAATAGAATTTCGAAGCAACGGTCTGCAGAAAAAAGTAAAAGAGTGCTTAAAATCGAAACCCTGATATATGACGTCCGAAGAACGTGCTTAAAAAACCGTGTCACGGTCGACATTTTTCGAAACTTTTGCGACGAATGATTAGGCTTGATGATTTAGAATA
>NW_019269812.1:1290-1487 GCF_002738365.1 Cucurbita moschata
TTTTTCGAAACTTTTGCGACGAATGATTAGGCTTGATGATTTAGAATAGAATTTCGAAGCAACGGTCTGTAGAAAACAGTAAAAGAGTGCTTAAAATCGAAACCCTAATTCGGAACCCTGATTTTGGACGTTCGAAGAACGAGCTAAAAAAACCGAGTCACGGTCGACGTTTTTCGAAACTTTTGCGGCAAATGATT
>NW_019269813.1:0-1486 GCF_002738365.1 Cucurbita moschata
TTACACTCCGTTTCTTCGACATTCTATTTTAAATCATCAAGCCTAATCATTCGCAACGAAAGTTTCAAAAAACGTCGACCGTGACTCAGTTTTTTAGCACGTACTTCAAACGTCCCAGATTAGGGTTAGATTTTACTCTCTCTTTTACTGTTCTATGCACTCCGTTTCTTCGAAATTATATTCTAATTCAACATGCCTGATCATTATCGACAGGAATTTTGAAAAACGTCAAACGTGACTGGGTCTTTTTAGCATGTACTTCAAACGTCACAGATTAGGGTTTCCGAATTAGGGTTTCGATTTTAAGCACTCTTTTATTGTTTCATGTACACCTCATCTTAGAAATTCTATAATAATTTATTATGCCTGATCATTACCCACAGAAATTTCGAAAAACGTTGACCGTGACTTGGTTTTTTTTTATCATGTACTTCAAACGTCACAGATTAGGGTTTCGATTTTAAGCACTCTTTTATTGTTTCATGCACACCTCATCTTAGAAATTCTATAATAATTCATTATGCCTGATCATTACCCACAGAAATTTCGAAAAACGTTGACCGTGACTCGGTTTTTTTTTATCATGTACTTCAAACGTCACAGATTAGGGTTTCCGAATTAGGGTTTCGATTTTAAGCACTCTTTTATTGTTTCATGCACACCTCATCTTAGAAATTCTATAATAATTCATTATGCCTGATCATTACCCACAGAAATTTCGAAAAACGTTGACCGTGACTCGGTTTTTTTTTATCATGTACTTCAAATGTCACAGATTAGGGTTTCCGAATTAGGGTTTCGATTTTAAGCACTCTTTTTCTTTTTTTTACACTCCGTTTCTTCGACATTCTATTTTAAATCACCAAGCCTAATCATTCGCAACGAAAGTTTCAAAAAACGTCGACCGTGACTCAGTTTTTAGCACGTACTTCAAACGTCCCAGATTAGGGTCTGATTTTAACCTCTCTTTTACTGTTCTATGCACTCCGTTTCTTCGAAATTATATTCTTAATTCAACATGCCTGATCATTATCGACAGGAATTTTGAAAAACGTCAAACGTGACTGGGTCTTTTTAGCATGTACTTCAAACGTCACAGATTAGGGTTTCCGAATTAGGGTTTCGATTTTAAGCACTCTTTTATTGTTTCATGCACACCTCATCTTAGAAATTCTATAATAATTCATTATGCCTGATCATTACCCACAGAAATTTCGAAAAACGTTGACCGTGACTCGGTTTTTTTTTATCATGTACTTCAAACGTCACAGATTAGGGTTTCCGAATTAGGGTTTCGATTTTAAGCACTCTTTTTCTTTTTTTTACACTCCGTTTCTTCGACATTTTATTTTAAATCACCAAACCTAATCATTCGCAACGAAAGTTTCAAAAAACGTCGACCGTGACTCAGTTTTTTAGCACGTACTTCAAACGTCCCAGATTAGGGTTCGATTTTAATCTCTCTTTTACTGTTCTATGCACTCCG
>NW_019269814.1:0-1389 GCF_002738365.1 Cucurbita moschata
CAATCCTATATTTTTAATCGTACGACATAACGATCTCGACACACTCATGACAAGTATTTAGGTTTGCCCATGCATATTGAACACAACTTGTACAGAATCTAAGCTTGGTCGAACACACACGTCGCCCATGTGTGCATGCTCAATCATCTGCGACCTTAACTAACTTGCTTCTATACTAGGTCAAGCCATGCAACACAACCTTGCCTCTACTCAGAGTAAAGGTCATTCATATGTGTTGTTGCATCTTGATTTTGCATCTTGGTTCCTGGCATGACCTTCATGTCATGATGTCATCCTAAGTCCCATGATGCCATCGACATCGTAGCTTACTCAAACATGTCAATCGATGCTGAAACCATGTTTCGCTCATATTGTCTAGGCCACTCAAATATCAATCCATCCAAGCTCTATTGAGGCATTGCACCCTCCCATATCCATGTCATATAATTTATTGACTTCATACCAAATAGCGTGTGCATATACAAACCTCCAACACATGGGTGAGGGCGCAGTGTCGGTACACTCATGTTGTCCAGCACTGTCCTTGAAAGACGTATTTTTAAGCAAGTCACTTAAGATATTAGTCTTGCAACGCTCCCTCTCACTGTGACACAAGTATATGCTACATGGTAGCTTGCTTAGGCCATATGGTTAGGGGTGGTAGAGAGCTGACACCATACCTTCCCCTAAAGTGCATTTTCAGGCCTTTTTTGTCGAGTAGGAGTAAGCATGATATTGACGAATAGTCATATGGTCTCATGGAGCGCATGTTTAGTGTCTGATTTACACCCAAATTTGGTGACCTTTCATGTTTCATATGGAAAGATTTCATTCTAGACCCACATGCCCAAACTTCTTTTGGAACCCTCCCAGGGCCCTACCCGACCATTTATCAAACCTATCTTTTTTTCTCATGTCCACATCATTGCCTCTATTTTTCATATGCCTCAATTTGGCTTTAAGGAAGATCTCTTTAGTGTGTTAGATGATGCACCATCCTCCTCGGTCGACTCACGGCACTCATCTCTTGGCACTCGTGTGACTGGATGGGCACCATTTGAGGGTCACTGCTTCGTCTATCATTATATGAGGGTCAAAACCTACTCTTTTCGTAGTATTGTTGTGAAATTCTCCTCCACTTAAACTAGTCATCATCCTTGATGACTTTCCCAGAGACACAATTGGTCCATGGATTGTGACTCTCTCTCTCACTTAATCTCAGTATCGTTGATGACGATCCAAACTTCGGATTGCCTGCGAAAGAACCCGTTAGAAATAACATGCTTCAGAATGAATACGGAAACTACACACTACTTATGAACTATCCCACTTACGGATCTATTCTTGGTCTCCGAGTCTTGCAACATAAGCACGAACAAACAATTGTCT
>NW_019269815.1:0-1210 GCF_002738365.1 Cucurbita moschata
GCGTAAATGTTTTTTTTCTTCCATATTTTAAGCTTAGGACAATCTTACGTGGATATGGTATGATACTAAAACGAGAAAACATCTTTTCAGATCCAATTAACGACCCCGTCTTAGTGGGCAAAAAAGTTCCCATGTTTAACACCTATGGATTTTGAGTGCAAAATGGCCCGGAAGCGAAAGTGAAAAATATTCGTATTTTAAACATTTATATGTGTAAGATTCTTAAACTTGAGCGTTTTCTTACAGATTCGTCGAAAAACATCGAAAGAAACAAAGGTTTTTCACGTAGCCATTCGGGTGCCTCCACGAGGGTCTTTTCGTAAGGGTTGAGGTTGTGAAGTCTTTTCGACACGAGTAAATGTTTTTTTTCTTCCATATTTTAAGCTTAGGACAATCTTAAGTGGATATGGTATGATACTAAAACGAGAAAACATCTTTTCAGATCGAGTTAACGACCCTGTCTCAATGGGCAAAAAAGTTCCTATGTTAACACCTTTGGATTTTGAGTGCAAAATGGCCCGGAAGCGAAAGTGAAAAATATTCGTATTTTAACCATTTATATGTGTAAGATTCTTAAACTTGAGCGTTTCCTTACAGATTCGTCGAAAAACATCGAAAGAAACAAAGGTTTTTCACGTAGCCATTCGGGTGCCTCCACGAGGGTCTTTTCGTAAGGGTTGAGGTTGTGAAGTCTTTTCGACACGAGTAAATGTTTTTTTTCTTCCATATTTTAAGCTTAGGACAATCTTTAGTGGATATGGTATGATACTAAAACGAGAAAACAACTTTTCAGATCGAGTTAACGACCCTGTCTCAATGGGCAAAAAAGTTCCTATGTTAACACCTTTGGATTTTGAGTGCAAAATGGCCCGGAAGCGAAAGTGAAAAATATTCGTATTTTAACCATTTATATGTGTAAGATTCTTAAACTTGAGCGTTTCCTTACAGATTCGTCGAAAAACATCGAAAGAAACAAAGGTTTTTCACGTAGCCATTCGGGTGCCTCCACGAGGGTCTTTTCGTAAGGCTTGAGGTTGTGAAGTCTTTTCGACATGCGTAAATGTTTTTTTTCTTCCATATTTTAAGCTTAGGACAATCTTACGTGGATATGGTATGATACTAAAACGAGAAAACATCTTTTCAGATCCAATTAACGACCCCGTCTTAGTGGGCAAAAAAGTTCCCATGTTAACACCTATGGATTTTGAGT
>NW_019269815.1:1273-1484 GCF_002738365.1 Cucurbita moschata
TCTTAAACTTGAGCGTTTCCTTACAGATTCGTCGAAAAACATCGAAAGAAACAAAGGTTTTTCACGTAGCCATTCGGGTGCCTCCATGAGGGTCTTTTCGTAAGGCTTGAGGTTGTGAAGTCTTTTCGACACGCGTAAATGTTTTTTTTCTTCCATATTTTAAGCTTAGGACAATCTTACGTGGATATGGTATGATACTAAAACGAGAAAA
>NW_019269816.1:0-1482 GCF_002738365.1 Cucurbita moschata
ACGTCGACCGTGACTCGGCTTTTTTAGCACGATCTTCGAATGTCCAAACTTAGGGTTTCTATATTAGGGTTTCGATATTAACCACTCTTTTACTGTTTTCTGCACTCCGTTACTTCGGAATTCTATTCTAACTTATCAAGCCTAATCATTCCCCGCAAAAGTTTCAAAAAACGTGGATCGTGACTCAGTTTTTTAAGCACGTACTACGATTTCCAAAATCAGGGTTTTCCATTAAGGGTTTCGATTTTAAGCACTCTTTTACTGTTTTCTGCACTCCGTTACTTCGAAATTCTATTCTAAATCATCAAGCCTAATCATTCGCCGCAAAAGTTTCGAAAAACGTCGACCGTGACTCGGCTTTTTGAGAACGTTCTTTGAATGTCTAAAATTATGGTTTCGATATTAAGCACTCTTTTACTGTTTTCTGCACTCCGTTACTTCGGAATTCTATTCTAACTTATCAAGCCTAATCATTCCCCGCAAAAGTTTCAAAAAACGTCGACCGTGACTCGGCTTTTTTAGCACGTTCTTCGAAGTTCCAAAACCAGGGTTTCCGAATTAGGGTTTCGATTTTAAGCACTCCTTTACTGTTTTCTGCACTTCGTTGCTTCGGAATTCTATTCTAAATTATCAAGCCTAATCATTCGCCGCAAAAGTTTCAAAAAACGTCGACCGTGACTCGGCTTTTTTAGCACGTTCTTCTTATGTCCAAAATCAGGGTTTCCGAATTAGGGTTTCGATTTTAAGCACTCTTTTACTGTTTTCTGCACTTCGTTACTTCGAAATTCTATTCTAAATCATCAAGCCTAAACATTCGCCGCAAAAGTTTCGAAAAACGTCGACCGTGACTCGGCTTTTTTAGCACGATCTTCGAATGTCCAAACTTAGGGTTTCTATATTAGGGTTTCGATATTAAGCACTCTTTTACTGTTTTCTGCACTCCGTTACTTCGGAATTTTATTCTAACTTATCAAGCCTAATCATTCCCCGCAAAAGTTTCAAAAAACGTGGATCGTGACTCTTTTTTTTAGCACGTACTAAGATTTCCAAAATCAGGGTTTTCCATTAAGGGTTTCGATTTTAAGCACTCTTTTACTGTTTTCTGCGCAACGTTACTTCGAAATTCTATTCTAAATCATCAAGCCTAATCATTCGCCGCAACAGTTTCGAAAAACGTCGACCGTGACTCGGCTTTTTTAGAACGTTCTTTGAATGTCTAAAATTAGGGTTTCGATATTAAGCACTCTTTTACTGTTTTCTGCACTTCGTTACTTTGAAATTCTATTCTAAATCATCAAGCCTAATCATTCGATGCAAAAGTTTCAAAAAACGTCGACCGTGACTCGGCTTTTTTCGCACGTTCTTCGAAGTTCCAAAACCAGGGTTTCCGAATTAGGGTTTCGATTTTAAGCACTCCTTTACTGTTTTCTGCACTTCGTTACTTCGGAATTCTATTCTAAATTATCAAGCCTAATCATTCGC
>NW_019269817.1:0-779 GCF_002738365.1 Cucurbita moschata
GAATAGAATTTCGAAGAAACGGAGTGCATAGAATAGTAAAAGAGAGATTAAAATCGAACTCTAATCTGGGTCGTTTGAAGTACGTGCTAAAAAAACTGAGTCACGGTCGACGTTTTCGCAAACTTTCATTGCGAATAAATAGGCTTGATGATTTAAATTTGAATGTCAAAGAATCGGAGTGTAAAAAACAGTAAAAGAGTGCTTAAAATCGAAACCCTAATTCGAAAAACCTAATCTGTGACGATTGAAGTAGATGCTAAAAAACCCAGTCACGTTTGACGTTTTTCAAAATTCCTGTCGATAATGATCAGGGATGTTGAATTAGAATAGCATTTCGAAGAAACGGGGTGCATAGAACAGTAAAAGAGAGATTAAAATCGAATCCTAATCTGGGACGTTTGAAGTACATGCTAAAAAAACTGAGTCATGGTCGACGTTTTTTGAAATTTTTCGTTGTGAATTATTAGGCTTGATGATTTAAAATAGAATGTCGAAGAAACGGAGTGCATAGAACAGTAAAAGAGAGATTAAAATCGAATCCTAATCTGGGACGTTTGAAGTACGTGCTAAAAAAACTGAGTCACGGTCGAAGGTTTTTGAAACTTTCGTTGCGAATGATTAGGCTTGATGATTTAAAATAGAATGTCGAAGCAACGGAGTGTAAAAAACAGTAAAAGAGTGCTTAAAATCGAAACCCTAATTCGGAAACCCTAATCTGTGACGTTTGAAGTACATGATAAAAAAAAACCGAGTCACGGTCAACGTTTTTCAAAATTTCT
>NW_019269817.1:916-1482 GCF_002738365.1 Cucurbita moschata
AAGATGTGTCCATGAAATAATAAAAGCGTGCTTAAAATCGAAACCCTAATTCGGAAACCCTAATCTTTGACGTTTGAAGTACATGCTAAAATAACGCAGTCACGGTTGACGTCTTTCAAAATTCCTGTCGATAATGATCAGGCATGTTGAATTAGAATAGAATTTCGAAGAAACGGAGTGCATAGAATAGTAAAAGAGAGATTAAAATCGAACATTAATCTTGGACGTTTGAAGTACATGCTAAAAAAACTAAGTCATGGTCGACGTTTTTTGAAATTTTTCGTTGTGAATTATTAGGCTTGATGATTTAAATTTGAATGTCAAAGAATCGGAGTGTAAAAAACAGTAAAAGAGTGCTTAAAATCGAAACCCTAATTCGGAAACCCTAATCTGTAACGTGTGAAGTACTTGATAAAAAAAACCGAGTCACGGTTAACGGTTTTCGAAATTTCTTTGGGTAATGATCAAGCATGTTGAATTAGAATAGAATTTCGAAGAAACGGAGTGCATAGAATAGTAAAAGAGAGATTAAAATCGAACATTAATCTTGGACGTTTGAAGTACAT
>NW_019269818.1:0-1477 GCF_002738365.1 Cucurbita moschata
TTTCCCCTTTGAGACAGGGTCGTTAACTCGATCTGAAAAGTTGTTTTCTCGTTTTAGTATCATACCATATCCACTAATGATTGTCCTAAGTGAAAAATATGGAAGAAAAAAAACATTTACTCGTGTCCATAACACTTCACAACCTCAACCCTTATGAAAAGACCCTCATGGAGGCACTCGAATCAGTATCTGAAAAACCTTTGTTTCTCTCGATATTTTTCGACGAATCTATAAGGAACGGTCAAGATTAAGAACCTTACACATATAATTGGTGAAAATACGAATTTTTTTCACTTTCGCTTCCGGGCCATTTTGCACTCAAATTCAAGAGGTGTTAACATAGGAACTTTTTTCCCCTTTGAGACAGGGTCGTTAACTCGATCTGAAAAGTTGTTTTCTCGTTTTAGTATCATACCATATCCACTAATGATTGTCCTAAGTGAAAAATATGGAAGAAAAAAAACATTTACTCGTGTCGATAAGACTTCACAACCTCAACCCTTATGAAAAGACCCTCATGGAGGCACCCGGATCACATATCGGAAAAACCTTTGTTTCTCTCGATATTTTTTGACGAATCTGTAAGGAACGGTCAAGATTAAGAACCTTACACATATAATTGGTCTCTCGATATTTTTTGACGAATCTGTAAGGAACGGTCAAGATTAAGAACCTTACACATATAATTGGTGAAAATACGAATTTTTTTCACTTTCGCTTCCGGGCCATTTTGCACTCAAATTCAATAGGTGTTAACATAGGAACTTTTTTCCCCTTTGAGACAGGGTCGTTAACTCGATCTGAAAAGTTGTTTTCTCGTTTTAGTATCATACCATATCCACTAATGATTGTCGTAAGTGAAAAATATGGAAGAAAAAAAACATTTACTCGTGTCGATAAGACTTCACAACCTCAACCCTTATGAAAAGACCCTCATGGAGGCACTCGAATCAGTATCTGAAAAACCTTTGTTTCTCTCGATTTTTTTCGACGAATCTGTAAGGAACGGTCAAGATTAAGAACCTTACACATATAATTGGTGAAAATACGAATTTTTTTCACTTTCGCTTCCGGGCCATTTTGCACTCAAATTCAATAGGTGTTAACATAGGAACTTTTTTCCCCTTTGAGACAGGGTCGTTAACTCGATCTGAAAAGTTGTTTTCTCGTTTTAGTATCATACCATATCCACTAATGATTGTCGTAAGTAAAAAATATGGAAGAAAAAAAACATTTACTCGTGTCGATAAGACTTCACAACCTCAACCCTTATGAAAAGACCCTCATGGAGGCACTCGAATCAGTATCTGAAAAACCTTTGTTTCTCTCGATTTTTTTCGACGAATCTGAAAGGAACGGTCAAGATTAAGAACCTTACACATATAATTGGTGAAAATACGAATTTTTTTCACTTTCGCTTCCGGGCCATTTTGCACTCAAATTCAATAGGTGTTAACATAGGAACTTTTTTCCCCTT
>NW_019269819.1:0-283 GCF_002738365.1 Cucurbita moschata
CGGAGTGCAAAAAACAGTAAAAGAGTGCTTAAAATCGAAACCCTAATATAGAAACCCTAAGTTTGGACATTCGAAGATCGTGCTAAAAAAGCCGAGTCACGGTCAACGTTTTTCGAAACTTTTGCGGTGAATGTTTAGGCTTGATGATTTAGAATAGAATCTCGAAGTAACGAAGTGCAGAAAACAGTAAAAGAGTGCTTAAAATCGAAACCCTAATTCGGAAACCCTAATTTTGGACATTCGAAGAACGTGCTAAAAAAGCCGAGTCACGGTCGACGTTTTT
>NW_019269819.1:375-736 GCF_002738365.1 Cucurbita moschata
GAAGTAACGAACTGTAGAAAACAGTAAAAGAGTGCTTAAAATCGAAACGCTAATTTGGAAACCCTGATTTTGGACATACGAAGAACGTGCTAAAAATCCGAGTCACGGTCGACATTTTTTGAAACTTTTGCGGCGAATGATTAGGCTTGATGATTTAGAATAGAATTTCAAAGTAACGGAGTGCAGAAAACAGTAAAAGATTGCTTAAAATCGAAACCCTAATTCGAAAACCTTGAGTCTGGACATTTAAAGAACGTGCTAAAAAAGCCGAGTCACGGTCGATGTTTATCGAAACTTTTGTGGAGAATGATTAGGCTTGATGATTTAGAATAGAATTTCGAAGTAACGAGGGCAGAAAACC
>NW_019269819.1:893-1100 GCF_002738365.1 Cucurbita moschata
GATTTAGAATAGAATTTCGAAGTAACGGAGTGCATAAAACAGTAAATAGTGCTTAAAATCAAAACTCTAATTCGTATACCCTGATTTTGGAAATCGAAGTACGTGCTAAAAAAACCAAGTCACGGTCGACGTTTTTCAAAACTTTTGAGGCGAATGATTAGGCTTGATGAGTTAGAATAGAATTCCGAAGAAACGGAGTGCAGAAAA
>NW_019269819.1:1110-1536 GCF_002738365.1 Cucurbita moschata
TGATTTAGAATAGAATTTCGAAGTAACGGAGTGCATAAAACAGTAAATAGTGCTTAAAATCAAAACTCTAATTCGTATACCCTGATTTTGGAAATCGAAGTACGTGCTAAAAAAACCAAGTCACGGTCGACGTTTTTCAAAACTTTTGAGGCGAATGATTAGGCTTGATGAGTTAGAATATAATTCCGACGTAACGGAGTGTAGAAAACAGTAAAAGAGTGCTTAAAATCGAAACCCTAATTCAGAAACCCTGATTTTAGACATTCGAAGAACGTGCTAAAAAAGCCGAGTCACGGTCAACGTTTTTTGAAACTTTTGCGGCGAATGATTAGGCTTGATGATTTAGAATAGAATTTCGAAGTAACGAAGTGCAAAAAACAGTAAAAGAGTGCTTAAAATCGAAACCCTAATTCAGAAACCCTGAGT
>NW_019269820.1:0-1475 GCF_002738365.1 Cucurbita moschata
GAAAGAAGAACGCCGTCAAATTGGAAGCTTTGCTTGTCTTACAAGTCACAATGAGAACTCTAATCAAGTTGGAGCCTTGGACTAGGTAAATTGTTTAGTGATAGTTGAAATGGATGACTTTGACGTCGTGTCAGGAATGAACGTCCTGCTGAAACACAAAGTCATTTACATGCCCCTAGCAAAATGTCTAGTAGTAATGGAGTCTAACCCGATGATCATTCAGAAAAACATCCATCAACCAAGAGGGTTGAAAATGACGTCGATACTACAGTTGAGAAAGAATCATAGCCATGATGAATCTACGCTTGCTGCTACTGTTGTAATTGAAAAGGGGAGCTCGAGTGAGCCAACCTCAATAGAAACCTTGTTGCCACTACATGAACACCACGACGCAAAACAAGGTCAGATAATGGATTTATCCCCACCAGAAGAGACAAAAACAAGGTCCGATACTGAAGAAGGGAGACAGAAACAAACCACTGAAGCAACACATGTTCACACAGAAATATCATCTAGACGGATGAAGAGAAGGGTCAGTCAGAAGCGTCAACCACAATAATTTCAAGAAAAATAAAGAGTTCATATAAGTTAAGTTCAGATAAACTTCGAGTTCAAAGCAACAAGAACCAAAAACTGGTGTGAAAATACTATGGACTAGTTAAAGTTATCCATAAGATTATGAAGACATCATATAGAATCCAATTGCTCTTATGGATGCGGACTAACCTTGTTGTCCACGTTAGTAACTTGAAACGTTATTATTTCGACCAAGAAGACATCAAGCAGAAGCAGGTGGTATGACGTCATACAAATAAGAAAAAGTTTCAAGCGAAGAAAGTAGGAAAGACACGAACAGAGAAGACATGAAGACTCAACAAACTGAGAAGTGATTTTCAACAGCACCTAGTAGGTTGGAAGAGACTCCTCATTATGAGATCAGCTGGAAGCGCATCGAGAGACCTAAAGTCAGCCTCATCCAATAAATTGTGTGGGGGCAGATGTCACAGTCATGATTGCCCAAGGCGTGTTGCCTGTGGTTGCATGTTGCATGTCTTAGCCATTCTTGTAAACGATTTGTTGTCCAAGGCGGTTATTTGGGCAATGTTATTGTTTACCGATTATTTGGGCGACACGCCTTGAGCAATCATGACCGTCACAATTGGCTAAGACATTTGTTGTCCATATGTTATTGTTGTCCAAGAGACTCCTCATTATGAGGTCATGATTGGCTAAGACATTTAAAGAAGTTTTACTTAGGGCAACTTCAATCACAATCTTCTTCTCACTCTCTGAAACTTCTTTAAATGTTATTGTTCACTAATTATTTGGGCGCATCTTCCTTAAAAGGGTTGTGACGACAGATGACCTAGGTAAAACTTCTATTGGGAGATCAGTGCAATCAAGAATCTGTGTCCCTTTCCTGAAACCTTCAGCGGACAACATAACAAAGAGTTCCTAGAAAAAATATCATAGAA
>NW_019269821.1:0-1095 GCF_002738365.1 Cucurbita moschata
AAAGAAGCATTGAAGAGTGAGAAATGGAGGCAAGCCATGGATCTGGAGCAATAAACAGAAATGACACATGAGAATTGATGAAGTTATCTGGTGGAAGTTTGGTATGAGATCGTACATATAAACTGATTACTATTCGTGTTCAGTTTAAGGGAGAGATTGTTAGGATTAGGTTTGATTGAGTTATTTGGATTAGATTTGATCTAGTTATTTGAATTAGATTTGATTTAGTCATTCTTCAATTGGATGAGAGATTTCTCCCAATTCTTATGATCTTTACGGTTTTCATTTTCTGTTTCTAACAGTAACATGTCATTCTTAAGAAACCTAGGACACCGATGTGACAATGATACATTAATTAAAAAGAATTATTTCAAAAAATTTATCAATTTTATATTAGAGATAAATTTATATAAATAAGTTTATATATTTGTATACTTAAAAAAAAGCTGAATGTACGTTTCACTCTCAAAATATATTCAAAGTCAAGTGTCTGATATGATGGATTATAAATTTGTAATGTATCCATTATATTAACAAGTGTTCAGTACATGCCCAACACGTGTCAGATTAGTGACACTAAGTTATTCTCATACTTTCTTAACAAGTGTTCAGTACATGCCCAACACGTGTCAGATTAGTGACACTAAGTTATTCTCATACTTTCTTTACACCCATTTAAAGTAGTTTGAAAACTAGTCAGATTAGTGACACTAAGTTATTCTCATACTTTCTTTACACCCATTTAAAGTAGTTTGAAAACTAACACGTTGACTAACTACAACTTCAATTTTGTGCTTTAAGGATGTTTTGACCCAAGAGAAATAAAATCCTTTGTAACAACCGGGAAAAACAAGATAAAATAATAATAATAATAATAATAATAATAATAATAATAAATAAATAAATAAATAAATAACTAATAAAAAAATATATATATTAAAAAAAAAAACATTTGTGAACGGATCCCTCCTTGGTTTAGTCTCTCACCACTGCTTCCTTAAAAATAAATTTAGGAATAAATCAAGAATTCTTTTCTGGGAAGATTTACCCAGAATTTCTTCATTCCTACCAAAACAAATAGAAAAAAAAAAAAAA
>NW_019269821.1:1105-2902 GCF_002738365.1 Cucurbita moschata
AAGTGTTCAGTACATGCCCAACACGTGTCAGATTAGTGACACTAAGTTATTCTCATACTTTCTTTACACCCATTTAAAGTAGTTTGAAAACTAGCACGTTGACTAACTACAACTTCAATTTTGTGCTTTAAGGATGTTTTGACCCAAGAGAAATAAAATCCTTTGTAACAACCGGGAAAAACAAGATAAAATAATAATAATAATAATAATAATAATAATAATAATAAATAAATAAATAAATAAATAACTAATAAAAAAATATATATATTAAAAAAAAAAACATTTGTGAACGGATCCCTCCTTGGTTTAGTCTCTCACCACTGCTTCCTTAAAAATAAATTTAGGAATAAATCAAGAATTCTTTTCTGGGAAGATTTACCCAGAATTTCTTCATTCCTACCAAAACAAATAGAAAAAAAAAAAAAACAAAAGGTTTTAGCAAATTTTGTTGGGCCGAGAAGATGCATCATTTGAAGAGGTCGGTAGTCGTAGGTTAAATCTTCCTCTTATTTTATTAAGTAATATTAATTTTGTTACAATTATTTAGTTTTGAATTAGAGATTAAATGAAAAGAATTTTGTATGAGTTTTAGGAAATGACGACCAATTATATTTTAGATCTCCGGAACTGTTCAGATCTCCTGAATTGTTGCAATGATTTAGGCTGTCAATAAGTTTATATGAATTATAGAAAAAGAACCTAACAAAATGAATCGATTGAATTAAAAGCTAAGAATATAATTATTAACTAAATCCGAAGGAAGATAAAGGAAAGAAGAGATGGAAATCCAGAATACGGTTAATACTGAAAAGAGAAAAAAAAAATTGGAAGGAAGGATAGATTAACAAAATTGGCCAATAATATCTCCAAAATAATTACAGTGCAAGATGGAAGATAGAAGATTGAGAAAAGATTTTGTTGAATATAATTTTAAAAGAAATAAAACAGGAAACGTAAGAGAGCAAGGAACTCCATCAATTTCGTCTAACAGAAAATATCAGAATTTAAGAATGGCCAATGTAAATTAGAGAAAGAATTTTATAGGATTCAAACTTGAAATTGATGTCATGGGCTCACATAGGTTAACTTGGAGTTCAATGGACTTTCATCAAGGATAACGATGGAATCGAACTTTCGTTAAGGATATATTCGTGACAACGACTTAAGCTAACCAGGTAAGTGACCTTACTATCGGCATGGTTATATTTGATGTTGACACGTGCCCTGTGGTTCGGCACGTGTCATATATATTGATATGTGTGAATTGTCTGTGGATCGATATGCTTCCTATATGTTATGTTATTTATGCTGCTTAGTTGATGTGATATGAATGCATGTGACGATGTGTGGCCCTTGTACGATTTTGGCTTGTTGTATGAGTATTGAAATGCAACTGAATGAATTGTATGACATGAAATACGGTAAATTGCATGATACATAACCCCGCTAGGAATATGTATGATATGTAACGAAATGAGAATGAGAATGACACGTAAGCATGAAAACGTGACACGGGGTTATGTTCATTAAATGATGACTGTAGGACTAGTGGGACCTCATGCATATTGCGTGATCATGCATTTGGGGGGATACCCCTATCCCATCACGAGGGTACAGACGCGTACATCCAAATGGCAGGACAACGATCGTTATGCCCTGCATAGCGCTGTCGTGACGGTTTTAGTTTTAACGGGTCCCGGTGGGCCCCTAAAGCATGCCGACCGGCTAGGGACAGTGGCCCAGCGGTGTGCGAACTAGCTGGTGAGCCCATACTCGCACGTATGGGCTGCGTGTAGA
>NW_019269822.1:0-812 GCF_002738365.1 Cucurbita moschata
AGGCCTTATGATTTAGGATATAATTTCCAAGAACAATATGCATAAATCAGAGAAAGTGTGCTTTAAATCGAAACCCTAATTTGAAAACCATAAACTTGGACGTTTGAACTACGTATTTAAAAAACCGGGTCACGGTCGACGTTCTTCGAAACTTTTGTTTGGAATTATTACGCTTAATGATGTAGGATATAATTTCAAAGAAACACAGTGCATAAAACAGAGAAAGTGTGCTTTAAATCGAAACCCTAATTTGGAAACCCTAAACTTGGACGTTTGAACGACGTATTTAAAAAACCGAGTCACGGTCGACGTTCTTCGAAACTTTTGTTTGGAATGATTAGGCCTGATGATTTATGATATAATTTCAAAGAAACACAGTGCATAAAACAGAGAAAGTGTGCTTGAAATCGAAACCCTAATTTGGAAACCCTAAACTTGGACGTTTGAACTACGTATTTAAAAAACCGAGTCACGGTCGACGTTCTTCGAAACTTTTGTTTGGAATGATTACGCCTGATGATTTAGGATATAATTTCCAAGAAACACAGTGCATAAATCAGAGAAAGTGTGCTTTAAATCGAAACCCTAATTTGGAAACACTAAACTTGCTCGTTTGAACGACGTATTTAAAAAACCGAGTCACGGTCGACGTTCTTCGAAACTTTTGTTTGAAATTATTACGCCTGATGATTAAGGATATAATTTCCAAGAAACACAGTGCATAAAACAGAGAAAGTGTGCTTTAAATCGAAACCCTAATTTGGAAACCCTAAACTTGCTCGTTTGAACTACGTATTTAAAAAACCGAGTCA
>NW_019269822.1:1259-1474 GCF_002738365.1 Cucurbita moschata
TTAAAAAACCGAGTCACGGTCGACGTTCTTCGAAACTTTTGTTTGGAATTATTACGCTTAATGATTTTGAATATAATTTCAAAGAAACACAGTGCATAAAACAGAGAAAGTGTGCTTTAAATCGAAACCCTAATTTGGAAACACTAAACTTGCTCGTTTGAACTACGTATTTAAAAAACCGAGTCACGGTCGACGTTCTTCGAAACTTTTGTTTG
>NW_019269823.1:0-304 GCF_002738365.1 Cucurbita moschata
TTCTTGCTTCTACAAAAGTTTGGCTCGTTGGGCTGAAGATTACGGTTGGGCTATCATCCTTCAATGGGATCTTCTATCCCCATGACTTGCTCTGATGCAGTCGTTCTTCTAATGCCGATGACACGTCTAGCTGTCGAGATTGATAATGTGAGTCTGTAACCCATCCATTGAGGTTCTTGGAATGATTCTATAGCTTATCATTACCATGTTCGGAGTTGGATCATGGGTCTTGGGCGAAGGAATCCTTGATTTACCGCCCTTCGAGTTGAAGGAAGTGTCATAAGGCTAATTTTTTTTCAATTTT
>NW_019269823.1:314-1492 GCF_002738365.1 Cucurbita moschata
GTCATAAGGCTAATTTTTTTTCAATTTTTTTTCAATTTTTTTTTCAATTTTATTGATTTTTTTAGTGATTTTATTTGATTTTATTTCAATTTTGTCAAACTCACTCACGTGCTCATCTCAATCATTTCAGCCTTGTTGGCGTTCAATAAGAGAGACCTTGGAAATAACCTGTAACTATTCAACTCGATTATCACATTAACAATTTGAATCAAATAAAGTGACATTAACCATTTGAATCACCCCAACCCCACTCGTTGAACTTGACCAAATGTCTATAACATAACACTAACAAAGGTACAAAGTAACACTAACAAAGGTACAGAGTTCATAAAAGTCTTTTTAATCTAAAATACCATTGAACTTGACCATTATAGTGCCTCTCAAACGTAGGTAAAGTTTAAATTCAGGTCTCCTTGTCAAACTCACTCGAGTGCTCATCTCAACCATGATGGCGTTCAATAAGAGAGACCTCGAAAATAGCCAGATTATCACATTAACCATTTAAATCACCTCAACCCCACTTGTTGAAATTGAAACAAATATCTATAACATAACACTAACATAGGTACGATGTTCATAAAAGTCTTTTTAATCTAAGATACTATTGAACTTGACCATTAAAGTGCCCCTCAAAATGAGGTAAAGTTTAGATATAATTGGTGACAAAAAGATGAAACAATAAAATAAAAAGAAATAAGAAAATAATATTCAATTACAGAGAATCAAACGATAATCTCCTAGGTGAAAGCCAAATATCAAAACCGTTGGACAACAATGAATTTTTGGTGTACTTGTCGTAAAGTCTTTTGTCTAATCTCTAAAGAGTTTTACTATGATGTTTTGAGTAATGTCTAACTCTTCGACAAGTCCTTTCATGTGTGTGATAGAGTTCTCAGAGTTACCGCGACGTTTCGAGCTGTTTGATCGTGTGGTTTTTTCTTCAAAAGGGTCAACATCAAACGTCAGGTCTTTGATCGGCAACCTATCTAGAGGAGCATCAATTGCATCGATTCCATCAATAGTCTTCCTATGAGTTTATGGTGCATGACCAATTTTTTATACCATTCACCTTCGAGCGCCACCATAGTTTTGCATCGTCCATGAGATGCATTGCAACCAACGTAACTCTTAGGTCCTATGAGCAAGTTCCAGTAATCAAAAGAAATCAGCTTGTTGTG
>NW_019269824.1:0-610 GCF_002738365.1 Cucurbita moschata
AAATGGCCCGGAAGCGAAAGTGAAAAAAAGTCGTATTTTCAACATTTACATGTGTAAGACTCTTAAACTTGAGCGTTTCCTTATAGATTCGTCGAAAAACATCGAAAGAAACAAAGGTTTTTCACATTGTAATCCGGGTGCCTCCACGAGGGTCTTTTCGTAAGGGTTGAGGTTGTGAAGTCTTTTCGACACGAGTAAATGTTTTTTTTCTTCCATATTTTCAGCTTAGGACAATCTTTAGTGGATATGGTATGATACAAAAACGAGAAAACAACTTTTCAGATCGAGTTAACGACCCTGTCTCAATGGGCAAAAAAAGTTCCTATGTTAACACCTATGGATTTTGAGTGCAAAATGGCCCGGAAGCGAAAGTGAAAAAAAGTCGTATTTTCAACATTTATATGTGTAAGACTCTTAAACTTGAGCGTTTCCTTACAGATTCGTCGAAAAACATCGAAAGAAACAAAGGTTTTTCAGATAGTCATTCGGCTGCCTCCACGAGGGTCTTTTCGTAAGGGTTGAGGTTGTGAAGTCTTTTCGACACGAGTAAATGTTTTTTTTCTTCCATATTTTCAGCTTAGGACAATCTTTAGTGGATATGGTATGATAC
>NW_019269824.1:876-1473 GCF_002738365.1 Cucurbita moschata
GTTAACACCTATGGATTTTGAGTGCAAAATGGCCCGGAAGCGAAAGTGAAAAAAAGTCGTATTTTGACCATTTATATGTGTAAGACTCTTAAACTTGAGTGCTTCCTTACAGATTCGTCGAAAAACATCGAAAGAAACAAAGGTTTTTCACATAGTCATTCGGGTGCCTCCACGAGGGTCTTTTCGTAAGGGTTGAGGTTGTGAAGTCTTTTCGACACGAGTAAATGTTTTTTTTCTTCCATATTTTCAGCTTAGGACAATCTTTAGTGGATATGGTATGATACTAAAACGAGAAAACAACTTTTCAGATCGAGTTAACGACCCTGTCTCAATGGGCAAAAAAAGTTCCTATGTTAACACCTATGGATTTTGAGTGCAAAATGGCCCGGAAGCGAAAGTGAAAAAAAGTCGTATTTTCAACATTTATATGTGTAAGACTCTTAAACTTGAGCGCTTCCTTACAGATTCGCCGAAAAACATCGAAAGAAACAAAGGTTTTTCACATAGTCATTCGGCTCCTCGACGAGGGTCTTTTCGGAAGGGTTGAGGTTCTGAAGTCTTTTCGACACGAGTAAATGTTTTTTTTCTTCCATATTT
>NW_019269825.1:0-1140 GCF_002738365.1 Cucurbita moschata
AAAGAAAGTGTGCTTTAAATCGAAACCCTAATTTGGAACCCTAAATTGGGACGTTTTTACTACGTATTTAAAAAACCGAGTCACGGTCGACGTTCTCGAAACTTTTGTTTGGAATGATTACGCCTGAAGATTTATGATATAATTTCAAAGAAACACAGTGCATAAATCAGAGAAAGTGTGCTTTAAATCGAAACCCTAATTTGGAAACCCTAAACTTGGACGTTTGAACTACGTACTTAAAAAACCGAGTCACGGTCGACGTTCTTCGAAACTTTTGTTTGGAATGATTACGCTTGATGATTTAGGATATAATTTCAAAGAAACACAGTGCATAAAACAGAGAAAGTGTGCTTTAAATCGAAACCCTAATTTGGAAACCCTAAACTTGGACGTTTGAACTACGTATTTAAAAAACCGAGTCACGGTCGACGTTCTTCGAAACTTTTGTTTGGAATCATTACGCTTGATGATTTAGGATATAATTTCAAAGAAACACAGTGCATAAAACAGAGAAAGTGTGCTTTAAATCGAAACCCTAATTTGGAAACCCTGAACTTGGACGTTTGAACTACGTATTTAAAAAACCGAGTCACGGTCGACGTTCTTCGAAACTTTTGTTTGGAATAATTACGCCTGATGATTTATGATATAATTTCAAAGAAACACAGTGCATAAAACAAAGAAAGTGTGCTTTAAATCGAAACCCTAATTTGGAAACCCTAAACAGGGATGTTTGAACTACGTATTTAAAAAACCGAGTCACGGTCGACGTTCTTCGAAACTTTTGTTTGGAATTATTACGCCTGATGATTTAGGATATAATTTCAAAGAAACACAGTGCATAAAACAAAGAAAGTGTGCTTTAAATCGAAACCCTAATTTGGAAACCCTAAACTTGGACGTTTGAACTACGTATTTAAAAAACCGAGTCACGGTCGACGTTCTTCGAAACTTTTGTTTGGAATTATTACGCCTGATGATTTATGATATAATTTAAAAGAAACACAGTGCTTAAAACAAAGAAAGTGTGCTTTAAATCGAAACCCTAATTTGGAAACCCTAAACTTGAACGTTTGAACAACGTATTTAAAAAACCGAGTCACGGTCGACGTTCTTCAAAACTTTTGTTTGGAATTATTA
>NW_019269825.1:1202-1472 GCF_002738365.1 Cucurbita moschata
ATTACGCCTGATGATTTATGATATAATTTCAAAGAAACACAGTGCACAAAACAAAGAAAGTGTGCTTTAAATTGAAATCCTAATTTGGAAACACTAAATAGGGACGTTTGAACTACGTATTTAAAAAACTGAGTCACGGTCGGCGTTCTTCGAAACTTTTGTTTGGAATTATTACGCCTGATGATTTAGGATATAATTTCAAAGAAACACAGGGCATAAAACAGAGAAAGTGTGCTTTAAATCGAAACCCTAATTTGGAAACCCTAAACT
>NW_019269826.1:0-853 GCF_002738365.1 Cucurbita moschata
AACGCTCAAGTTTAAGAATCTTACACATATAAATGGTTGAAATACGAATATTTTTCACTTTCGCTTCCGGAACATTTTGCACTCAAAATCCAAAGGTGTTAACATAGTTACTTTTTTGCCCATTTTTTACAGGGTCGTTAACTCGATATGAAAAGATGTTTTCTCGTTTTAGTATCATACCATATCCACGTAAGATTGTCCTAAGCTTAAAAT
The DNA here is from genome assembly GCF_002738365.1 of Cucurbita moschata. Lineage (NCBI taxonomy): Eukaryota > Viridiplantae > Streptophyta > Magnoliopsida > Cucurbitales > Cucurbitaceae > Cucurbita > Cucurbita moschata. The sequence continues at coordinate 214 of NW_019269826.1, forward strand.
ATGGAAGAAAAAAAACATTTACTCGTGTCGAAAAGACTTCACAACCTCAACCCTTACGAAACGACCCTCGTGGAGGCACCCGAATGGCTACGTGAAAAACCTTTGTTTCTTTCGATGTTTTTCGACGAATCTGTAAGGAAACGCTCAAGTTTAAGAATCTTCCACATATAAATGGTTGAAATACGAATATTTTTAACTTTCGCTTCCGGGCCATTTTGCACTCAAAATCCAAAGGTGTTAACATAGTTACTTTTTTGCCCATTGAGACAGGGTCGTTAACTCGATCTGAAAAGATGTTTTCTCGTTTTAGTATCATACCATATCCACGTAAGATTGTCCTAAGCTTAAAATATGGAAGAAAAAAAACATTTACTCGTGTCGAAAAGACTTCACAACCTCAACCCTTACGAAAAGACACTCGTGGAGGCACCCGAATGGCTACGTGAAAAACCTTTGTTTCTTTCGATGTTTTTCGACGAATCTTTAAGGAAACGCTCAAGTTTAAGAATCTTGCACATATAAATGGTTGAAATACGAATATTTTTCACTTTCGCTTCCGGGCCATTTTGCACTCAAAATCCAAAGGTGTTAACATAGGAACTTTTTTGCCCATTGAGACAGGGTCGTTAACTCGATCTGA
>NW_019269826.1:1237-1472 GCF_002738365.1 Cucurbita moschata
AAAACATTTACTCGTGTCGAAAAGACTTCACAACCTCAACCCTTACGAAAAGACCCTCGTGGAGGCACCCGAATGGCTACGTGAAAAACCTTTGTTTCTTTCGATATATTTCGACGAATCTGTAAGGAAACGCTCAAGTTTAAGAATCTTACACATATAAATGGTTGAAATACGAATATTTTTCACTTTCGCTTCCGGGCCATTTTGCACTCAAAATCCAAAGGTGTTAACATAG
>NW_019269827.1:0-1471 GCF_002738365.1 Cucurbita moschata
AAGGGGCATTTTGAGAATCGAACTTTCATACCACTAGACCAAATGCCATTGTTATACCACTTGAAACGTATGTATGAGATGTAATAGAAATAAAATATTAATAACATAGTTTACATATGTGTCACTTATGTTATTTTAATGTATTTATTTACTTGGTAAATGTCTTTCATACTACAAACTCTTGAAGGGGCATTTTGAGAATCGAACTTTCATACCACTAGACCAAATGCCATTGTTATACCACTTGAAACGTATGTATGAGATGTAATAGAAATAAAATATTAATAACATAGTTTACATATGTGTCACTTGTGTTATTTTAATGTATTTATTTACTTGGTAAATGTCTTTCATACTACAATCTCTTGAAGGGGCATTTTGAGAATCAAACTTTCATACCACTAGACCAAATGCCATTGTTATACCACTTGAAACGTATGTATGAAGCCTTAGGCCTAGGTATTAAGGTCGTATTGCAGGTAACACATGAAGTCCTCGGATGTAGAATTTGTCTTGGAGAATAAAGCCTTGGGATGGGATGTTAAGAAAGACTATGAGTATTAAGAGCATGATGGTAAGTATAAAATGTCGAATATGAAGTTAGGTTGATTTCGAATATGAAGTCCTTAGATAAGAAAAGATTTAAACATAGGGGTATTTCAAGAATTGAACTCAAAACCCCTTACACCCCAAGTGAGAATCATACCATAAAACCAATTTCCTTTTCTTGAACACCCAATATTTTTAGCTTCTACTCAAGTATATTTTTCTCTTGGTAGTTGGAGGACTATAAAACGAAAAGTTGAATTGTTATAATATAAAAGGGTTATCAAATAAACCAACAACCCAACAAAAGAAATAAACTAATCAATTTTGGTTGGATTGATTCGGTTCAGTTCATCAATTTGTTTGATTTAATTTTTCTATTTGCCTCGTATGACAAGAAAATAAAGTTGTATTGAATGCATCTTCATTTATGACAAACTCATATGAAACATAATTGCATTAGTAGTACTCAGAGTTGAGTCTATAAGCATTTCATGAACTTCAGTGCAATTCATGCTTTATTAAAGATGAGATAAACTTTAGTTAGGTAAGGGGAATTTTAAATTACTTAATGTGGAGCTTCAATTACTATATGCTAGTTACAATCTTTAGGATTGACTAATTGGACACGAATTCATGGATTTAGGAAAATTTTTGTGTAATTATCAACTACAACTTATGTTTTCAAATTTTTAGGACATAATTTAGGTAGTTGTTTTTATGATTCGTAAACTTGTTTCTTTGCATAATATGGATTTAGTTGAACTATTATTATCGATAAGATGGAGAAAGAAATTATCTTTGAATTGACTAATAGACCTAGGTTCATCGTTGTTGTCTTTTAACTTGTGATTTTACAAAAAGCTTAACTAATATAAACTGTCATGTTACAAGAACTTTAAGGTAAATCAAGAATATACCCTAC
>NW_019269828.1:0-249 GCF_002738365.1 Cucurbita moschata
GAAAAACGTCAAACGTGACTGGGTCTTTTTAGCATGTACTTCAAACGTCACAGATTAGGGTTTCCGAATTAGGGTTTCGATTTGAAGCACTCTTTTATTGTTTCATGCAAACCTCATCTTAGAAATTCTATAATAATTCATTATGCCTGATCATTACCCATAGAAATTTCGAAAAACGTTGACCGTGACTCGGTTTTTTTTTATCATGTACTTCAAACGTCACAGATTAGGGTTTCCGAATTAGGGTTT
>NW_019269828.1:662-1471 GCF_002738365.1 Cucurbita moschata
ATTACCCACAGAAATTTCGAAAAACGTTCACCGTGACTCGGTTTTTTTTTATCATGTACTTCAAACGTAACAGATTAGGGTTTCCGAATTAGGGTTTCGATTTTAAGCACTCTTTTTCTTTTTTTTTACACTCCGTTTCTTCGACATTCTATTTTAAATCATCAAGCCTAATCATTCGCAACAAAAGTTTCAAAAAACGTCGACCGTGCCTCAGTTTTTTAGCACGTACTTCAAACGTCCCAGATTAGGGTTCGATTTTAATCTCTCTTTTACTGTTCTATGCAGTCCGTTTCTGCGAAATTATATTCTAATTCAACATGCCTGATCATTATCGACAGGAATTTTGAAAAACGTCAAACGTGACTGGGTCTTTTTAGCATGTACTTCAAACGTCACAAATTAGGGTTTCCGAATTAGGGTTTCGATTTTAAGCACTCTTTTATTGTTTCATGCACACCTCATCTTAGAAATTCTATAATAATTCATTATGCCTGATCATTACCCACAGAAATTTCGAAAAACGTTGACTGTGACACGGTTTTTTTATCATGTACTTCAAACGTCACAGATTAGGGTTTCCGAATTAGAGTTTCGATTTTAAGCACTCTTTTTCTTTTTTTTACACTCCGTTTCTTCGACATTCTATTTTAAATCATCAAGCCTAATCATTCGCAACGAAAGCTTCAAAAAACGTCGACCGTGACTCAGTTTTTTAGCACGTACTTCAAACGTCCCAGATTAGGGTTCGATTTTAATCTCTCTTTTACTGTTCTATGCACTCCGTTTCTTCGAAATTATATTCTAATTCA
>NW_019269829.1:0-1467 GCF_002738365.1 Cucurbita moschata
ATTCCAAACAAAAGTTTCGAAGAACGTCGACCGTGACTCGGTTTTTTAAATACGTAGTTCAAACGTCCAAGTTTAGGGTTTCCAAATTAGGGTTTCGATTTCAAGCACACTTTCTCTGTTTTTGCACTGTGTTTCTTTGAAATTATATCCTAAATCATCAGGCGTAATAATTCCAAACAAAAGTTTCGAAGAACGTCGACCGTGACTCGGTTTTTTAAATACGTAGTTCAAACGTCCACGTTTAGGGTTTCCAAATTAGGGTTTCTATTTCAAGCACACTATATCTGTTTTATGCACTGTGTTTCGTTGAAATTATATCCTCAATCATCAGGCGTAATCATTCCAAACAAAAGTTTCGAAGAACGTCGACCGTGACTCGGTTTTTTAAATACGTAGATCAAACGTCCAAGTTTAGGGTTTCCAAATTAGGGTTTCTATTTCAAGCACACTATATCTGTTTTATGCACTGTGTTTCGTTGAAATTATATCCTCAATCATCAGGCGTAATCATTCCAAACAAAAGTTTCGAAGAACGTCGACCGTGACTCGGTTTCTTAAATACGTAGATCAAACGTCCAAGTTTAGGGTTTCCAAATTAGGGTTTCGATTTCAAGCACACTTTCTCTGGTTTATGCACTGTGTTTCGTTGAAATTATATCCTCAATCATCAGGCGTAATCATTCCAAACAAAAGTTTCGAAGATCGTCGACCGTGACTCGGTTTCTTAAATACGTAGATCAAACGTCCAAGTTTAGGGTTTCCAAATTAGGGTTTCGATTTCAAGCACACTTTCTCTGTTTTATGCACTGTGTTTCGTTGAAATTATATCCTCAATCATCAGGCGTAATCATTCCAAACAAAAGTTTCGAAGAACGTCGACCGTGACTCGGTTTTTTAAATACGTAGATCAAACGTCCAAGTTTAGGGTTTCCAAATTAGGGTTTCGATTTAAAGCACACTTTCTCTGATTTATGCACTGTGTTTCTTGGAAATTATATCCTAAATCATCAGACGTAATAATTCCAAACAAAGTTTCGAAGAACGTCGACCGTGACTCGGTTTTTTAAATACGTAGTTCAAACGTCCAAGTTTAGGGTTTCCAAATTAGGGTTTCGATTTAAAGCACACTTTCTCTGATTTATGCACTGTGTTTCTTGGAAATTATATCCTAAATCATCAGACGTAATAATTCCAAACAAAGTTTCGAAGAACGTCGACCGTGACTCGGTTTTTTAAATACGTAGATGAAACGTCCAAGTTTAGGGTTTCAAAATTAGGGTTTCTATTTCAAGCACACTATATCTGTTTTATGCACTGTGTTTCGTTGAAATTATATCCTCAATCATCAGGCGTAATCATTCCAAAGAAAAGTTTCGAAGAACGTCGACCGTGACTCGGTTTTTTAAATACGTAGTTCAAACGTCCAAGTTTAGGGTTTCCAAATTAGGGTTTCGATTTCAAGCACAC
>NW_019269830.1:0-1466 GCF_002738365.1 Cucurbita moschata
AGAATCTTACACATATAAATGGTTCAAATACGAATATTTTTCACTTTCGCTTCCGGGCCTTTTTGCACTCAAAATCCATAGGTGTTAACATAGGAACTTTTTTGCCCATTTTTGACAGGGTCGTTAACTCGATCTGAAAAGATGTTTTCTCATTTTAGTATCATACCATATCCACGTAAGATTGTCCTAAGCTTAAAATATGGAAGAAAAAAACATTTACTCGTGTCGAAAAGACTTCACAACCTCAACCCTTACGAAAAGACCCTCGTGGAGGCACCCGAATGGCTACGTGAAAAACCTTTGTTTCTTTCGATGTTTTTCGACGAATCTGTAAGGAAACGCTCAAGTTTAAGAATCTTACACATATAAATGGTTAAAATACGAATATTTTTCACTTTCGCTTCCGGGCCATTTTGCACTCAAAATCCATAGGTGTTAACATAGGAACTTTTTTGCCCATTGAGACAGGGTCGTTAACTCGATCTGAAAAGATGTTTTCTCGTTTTAGTATCATACCATATCCACGTAAGATTGTCCTAAGCTTAAAATATGGAAGAAAAAAAACATTTACTCGTGTCGAAAAGACTTCACAACCTCAACCCTTACGAAAAGACCCTCGTGGAGGCACCCGAATGGCTACGTGAAAAACCTTTGTTTCTTTCGATGTTTTTCGACGAATTTGTAAGGAAATCGCTCAAGTTTAAGAATCTTACACATATAAATGGTTCAAATACGAATATTTTTCACTTTCGCTTCCGGGCCTTTTTGCACTCAGAATCCATAGGTGTTAACATAGGACCTTTTTTGCCCATTTTTGACAGTGTCGTTAACTCGATCTGAAAAGATGTTTTCTCATTTTAGTATCATACCATATCCACGTAAGATTGACCTAAGCTTAAAATATGGAAGAAAAAAACATTTACTCGTGTCGAAAAGACTTCACAACCTCAACCCTTACGAAAAGACCCTCGTGGAGGCACCCGAATGGCTACGTTTAAAACCTTTGTTTCTTTCGATGTTTTTCGATGAATCTGTAAGGAAACGCTCAAGTTTAAGAATCTTACACATATAAATGGTTCAAATACGAATATTTTTCACTTTCGCTTCCGGGCCTTTTTGCACTCAGAATCCATAGGTGTTAACATAGGAACTTTTTTGCCCATTTTTGACAGGGTCGTTAACTCGATCTGAAAAGATGTTTTCTCATTTTAGTATCATACCATATCCACGTAAGATTGTCCTAAGCTTAAAATATGGAAGAAAAAAACATTTACTCGTGTCGAAAAGACTTCACAACCTCAACCCTTACGAAAAGACCCTCGTGGAGGCACCCGAATGACTACGTGAAAAACCTTTGTTTCTTTCGATGTTTTTCGACGAATCTGTAAGAAAACGCTCAAGTTTAAGAATCTTACACATATAAATGTTTGAAATACGAATATTTTTCACTTTCGCTTCCAGGCCAT
>NW_019269831.1:0-318 GCF_002738365.1 Cucurbita moschata
CGAAGAACGTGCTAAAAAGCCGAGTAACGGTCGACGTTTTTCGAAACTTTTGCGGCAAATGATTAGGCTTGATGATTTAGAATAGAATTTCGAAGGAACGGAGTGCAGAAAACAGTAAAAGAGTGTTTAAAATCGAAACCGTAATTCGGAAACCCTTATTTTGGAAATCGAAGTACATGATAAAAAAAACCGAGTCACGGTCGACGTTTTTCGAAACTTTTGCGGCGAATGATTAGGCTTGATAAGTTAGAATAGAATTCCGAAGTAACGAAGTGCAGAAAACAGTAAAAGAGTGCTTAAAATCGAAACCCTAATTCG
>NW_019269831.1:475-1466 GCF_002738365.1 Cucurbita moschata
AAACCCTGAGTTTGGACATTCGAAGAACGTGCTAAAAAAGCCGAGTCACGGTCGACGTTTTTCGAAACTTTTGCGGTGAATGATTAGGCTTGATAAGTTAGAATAGAATTCCGAAGTAACGAAGTGCAAAAAACAGTAAAAGAGTGCTTAAAATCGAAAACCTAATTCGGAAACCTGAGTTTGGAAATTCGAAGAACGTGCTAAAAAAGCCGAGTCACGGTCGACATTTTTCGAAACTTGTGCGGCGAATGATTAGGCTTGATGATTTAGAATAGAATTCCGAAATAACGAAGTGCAGAAAACAGTAAAGGAGTGCTGAAAATCGAAACCCTAATTCGGAAACCCTGATTTTGGACATTCGAAGAACGTGCTAAAAAAGCCGAGTCACGGTCGACGTTTTTTGAAACTTTTGCGGCGAATGATTAGGCTTGATGATTTAGAATAGAATTTCGAAGTAACGGAGCGCAGAAAACAGTAAAAGAGTGCTTAAAATCGAAACCCTAATTCGTAAAAACCCTGATTTTAGAAATCGAAGTACGTGCTAAAAAAACCGAGTCACGATCCACGTTTTTCGAAACTTTTGCGGCGAATGATTAGGCTTGATGAGTTAGAATAGAATTCCAAAGTAACGGAGTGCAGAAAACAGTAAAAGAGTGCTTAATATTGAAACCCTAATTCGGAAAACCTGAGTTTGTACATTCGAAGAACGTGCTAAAAAAGCCGAGTCATGGTCGACGTTTTTCGAAACTTTTGCGGCGAATGATTTGGCTTGATGATTTAGAATAGAATTTCGAAGTAACGGAATGCAGAAAATAGTAAAAGAGTGTTTAAAATCGAAACCCTAATTCGGAAACCCTGATTTTGGAAATCGAAGTACGTGCTAAAAAAACCGAATCACGGTCGAAGTTTTTCGAAACTTTTGCGGCGAATTATTTGGCTTGATGAGTTAGAATAGAATTCCGAAGTAACGGAGTGCAGAAAACAGTAAAAG
>NW_019269832.1:0-1465 GCF_002738365.1 Cucurbita moschata
GGAGTGCATAGAACAATAAAAGAGAGATTAAAATCGAACCCTAATCTGGGACGTTTGAATTACGTGCTAAAAAAACTGAGTCACGGTCGACGTTTTTTGAAACTTTCGTTGCGAATGATTAGGCTTGATGATTTAAAATAGAATGTCGAAGAAACGGAGTGTAAAAAACAGTAAAAGAGTGCTTAAAATCGAAACCCTCATTCGGAAACCCTAATCTGTGACGTTTGAAGTGCATGATAAAAAAAAAGAGGTGTGCATGAAACAATAAAAGAGTGCTTAAAATCGAAACCCTCATTCGGAAACCCTAATCTGTAACGTGTGAAGTACTTGATAAAAAAAAACCGAGTCACGGTCAACGTTTGTCAAAAATTCTGTGGGTAATGATTAGGCATCATGAATTATTCTAGAATTTCTAAGAAGAGGTGTGCATGAAACAATAAAAGAGTGCTTAAAATCGAAACCCTCATTCGGAAACCCTAATCTGTGACGTGTGAAGTACATGATAAAAAAAAAACTGAGTCACGGTCGACGTTTTTTGAAACTTTCGTTGCGAATAATTAGTCTTGATGATTTAAAAAAGAATGTCGAAGAAACGGAGTGTAAAAAACAGTAAAAGAGTGCTTAAAATCGAAACCCTAATTCGGAAACCCTAATCTGTGACGTTTGAAGTACATGATAAAAAAAAAACCGAGTCACGGTCAACGTTTGTCAAAAATTCTGTGGGTAATGATTAGGCATCATGAATTATTATAGAATTTCTAAGAAGAGGTGTGCATGAAACAATAAAAGAGTTCTTAAAATCGAAACCCTAATTCGGAAACCCTAATCTGTGACGTTTGAAGTACATGATAAAAAAAAAACCGAGTCACGGTCAACGTTTGTCAAAATTTCTGTGGGTAATGATTAGGCATCATGAATTATTATAGAATTTCTAAGAAGAGGTGTGCATGAAACAATAAAAGAGTGCTTAAAATCGAAACCCTAATTCTGATCAGGCATAATGAATTATTATAGAATTTCTAAGAAGAGGTGTGCATGAAACAATAAAAGAGTGCTTAAAATCGAAACCCTAATTCTGATCAGGCATAATGAATTATTATAGAATTTCTAAGAAGAGGTGTGCATGAAACAATAAAAGAGTTCTTAAAATCGAAACCCTAATTCGGAAACCCTAATCTGTGACGTTTGAAGTACATGATAAAAAAAAAACCGAGTCACGGTCAACGTTTGTCAAAATTTCTGTGGGTAATGATTAGGCATCATGAATTATTATAGAATTTCTAAGAAGAGGTGTGCATGAAACAATAAAAGAGTTCTTAAAATCGAAACCCTAATTCAGAAACCCTAATCTGTGACGTTTGAAGTACATGTTAAAAAAACCCACTCACGTTTGACGTTTTTCAAAATTCCTGTCGATAATGATCAGGCATGTTGAATTAGAATATAATTTCGAAGAAACGGAGTG
>NW_019269833.1:0-1076 GCF_002738365.1 Cucurbita moschata
TATACATTCCTCATCGTGAATCTCCCACTTCGCTCAATCTCAAGTCACGGTTTCATAATTGTATGTCATATTTTGGATACCTCATATCACAATCCATGTCGTACATTGTGACACCTTTAAATCACCTATGAACTTTCACATCTACCGTTCTCTTGAAACGTTCTAAGTCTCACAATGATAAGAAACATTAAAACTGGAAAAGAAAAAATTTAAACATGTGAAATAAAAGTAATGTAAAATAATGCCACAACAATGTTTACTTTCCCACTACGAGTCATCTCCATGTAGAAAAAAAGAAAACCCTTCAAGGTTGCCGAGAAAAGGGGTAAATCTAAGTGTGACTGCCAGAGTTCATAGGACGCCATGGAGGTCGAACTTTGACATATTCATTGTCACTCTTTTGAAGAGTTCAAACATGAAGCCTCCATTATTTCTTCTCCTTTTCTTTTTTTCACCCTACAAATTTGAATCTCTCTTGCGTGTATGCTTTATACAACTTTTGAAGCATAGATGGGTTGATCTGTATAATTTTAAATGAATATTTGAAGGTATATATTTTATTGGGGATTGAAATTAAAATTAAGAATTAAAAATTACGGTCCAATTTTGTTTTATTTATCTATATTAAGTTAATGATGGATTGTTTTAAAAAATAAAAGCTAACCATTAGCCTAAGCAATTTATTTAGATTTTGAATAACAGGCTACTAAATTTAAATTTTATGAAGTAATCTTTCCATTTAGATTTAGTGTATATTGAATTAAAATGTCATTTTAAAAACTATCTCACAAGTCACAAATATTTTAAAACATTTTAATATTATTCTTCTTCTTCTTTTAAAGCAAAGTATGGCCCCTTAGCTTAATTTTCAACTCCTTATTGTATGTTCATTAAATAATTTCCTAAAAGAGATAAATCATTCTGATATTTATTTTTTCTGGTCTAATTGAAGAGATTTATAACGAAATTGTTGAAATTTTGAATTAATGGTTTGTTTTGATTCTCGTTCCTATTAACCATGTGTATTTTTCTTCTAGTTGAATGTGCATAAAAAATTGATAAATATCCTTAAAAGA
>NW_019269834.1:0-816 GCF_002738365.1 Cucurbita moschata
ATTCTAAATCATCAAGACTAATCATTTCCCTTACAAGTTTTGAAAAACATCGATCGTGATTCGGTTTTTTGATCACATCCTTCGAACCTCCCAGTGTAGGGTTTTCGAATAAGGGTTTCAATTTGAAACACTTTTTCTCTATTTCATGCACTCCATTTCTTTGAAAATCTATTCTAAATAATCAAGCCTAATAATTCAACACAAAAGTTTCGAAAAACGTCGACCGTGACTCGGTTTTTTTGAGCTCGAACTTCAGACCTCTCAGTTTAGGGTTTCGGTTTGAAGTAGTTTTTCTCTTTTTTATAAACTCCATTTCTTCAAAATTCTATTCTAAATCATCAAGACTAATCATTTCCCTTACAAGTTTTGAAAAACATCGATCGTGATTCGGTTTTTTGATCACTTCCTTCGAACCTCCCAGTGTAGGGTTTTCGAATACGGGTTTCGATTTGAAGCACTTTTTTTCTATTTTATGCACTCTATTTCTATGAAAATCTATTCTAAATCATCAAGCCTAATAATTCAACACAAAAGTTTCGAAAAACGTCGACCGTGACTTGGTTTTTTTGAGCTCGTACTTCAAACCTCCCAGTTTAGGGTTTCGGTTTGAAGTAGTTTTTCTCTTTTTTATAAACTCCATTTCTTCAAAATTCTATTCTAAATCATCAAGACTAATCATTTCTCATAAATGTTTTGAAAAACGTTGACCGTGACTCGGTTTTTTGATCACTTCCTTCGAACCTGCAAGTGTAGGGTTTTCGAATAAGGGTTTCGATTTGAAGCACTTTTTCTCTATTTTATGCACTCCATTTCTTT
>NW_019269834.1:1238-1462 GCF_002738365.1 Cucurbita moschata
AAAATCTATTCTAAATCATCAAGCCTAATAATTCAACACAAAAGTTTCGAAAAACGTCGACCGTGCCTCGATTTTTGTGAGCTTCAACTTCAAACCCCCCAGTTTAGGGTTTGGGTTTGAAGTAGTTTTTCTCTTTTTTATAAACTCCATTTCTTCAAAATTCTATTCTAAATCATCAAGACTAATCATTTCCCATAAAAGTTTTGAAAAACGTCGACCTTGAC
>NW_019269835.1:0-1461 GCF_002738365.1 Cucurbita moschata
CTCATACAGTTGTTTTGATTGTTAATCACGACCAAAATAAGTTAAAAATTCTTAATATCATAACTTATGTCGGTAGAGCATTTATAATTCATTTATCATATCAAGCTTCAAAAAAAAGAAAAAAAAAACGGAAACAAACAGCATGTCCATAACATTTATTTATTTCAATATTAAAATCCAACTTTCCAGTTTATGAATATATTGATCATTTAGGTCACCACTCATAGCAAATTTGATAATTCTTGGTTTTATAGTTGAACAGGCAGATATTTTTCTCCCGCACGTACCACGAACATAGAGTATTTACGCAATTGTTTCTATCTCTCTTATCTATGTAGATATCGAAGTAATGAAATGAGCCAGGCCATTGGAAGGAACAGTAAAACAATGTTGATTGCCATAAATTTGGACGAAAGGTGAACTCGTAGCTGGCCGACGATGTCAGCTTGTGGACTCCCAAATCATCATCGCCTGATTTGCAGTGCAAAGTGAGCTGATTGTTAGCTTTTAGAGCATTTGTTATCTTGACGAAAATTCTTGGGTTTTGCCATATTGATTCTTGGACGGTATTGAGTTGGTAAACGAAGAACAATGGAATTAAGAGAGAAAGGGCAAGTGTTGGAAATGAATTCATTTTGAAGTATGAGAATGCTTGTGCTTGGTTTGTTTCACTTTTATACTTGCAAAATAAGTTTTAATTGTTAACGGCTCCCATGATCCGTTGTATTGGAATGGATGACCAAATATTGCATGCTTACTTATCGATTGCTTTATTTATTGTTATTAGTATTTTAGTTATTTACAAAAACAACCCATAAGAGCGATTGTTCATCCGTCGATAGCTGTAACGCATATTCTTGAGTGTAATGTTACAGACCTTTAACTTTAAAGCTGATGACAAGGGTAGGTTTCGGTGTTTTGTATTCTTGTCATAAAGGAGGGAAATTATAGAACTGTTTGGTAACCTGTTCTTATTTATTGTTCAAAATAAAATAGAACCATGTTTGATAATGGATTTTTTAATTAAAAAAATATACTCTTCGAACTCATTATTAGTTATTGTACAGAGGAATTTAAACTTGTGATATTGTCAATAATATTATTTTCATGACCATTTAAATTAAGATGAGGTTGAAATTAATTGGATTTTTGTTGATATTATACTAGAAATAAATTTACATAAGTAGTATAAATTTTCAATTAAAAACCTAAAAGTATAATATAGATGGGTCCTTCACCTAGTCTAGTTTTTATAGTTTCTCATGGCCTAGTCCGACCGTGCTTTTATCTCGTCATTATATCTCATCACTCGGTTCCTCAAATTAGATTTATCTATCGAAATTTTGTACATAATCCTACGATCAATTGGTTAACTCTTTACTAATTTCTATGTCATGCATCTATGTATCACGAATATGTGAGGTCCACTCTTTTCTAGTAACATTTTCCACGCAACAGAAA
>NW_019269836.1:0-1461 GCF_002738365.1 Cucurbita moschata
TTAGCACGTTCTTTGAACGTCAAAAATCAGGGTTTCGAATGAAGGTTTCGATTTTAAGCACTCTTTTGCTGTTTTCTGCACTCCGTTACTTCGAAATTCTATTCTAAATCATCAAGCCTAATCATTCCTCGCAAAAGTTTCTAAAAACGTCGACCGTGACTCGGTTATTTTTAGCACGTTCTTTGAACGTCAAAAATCAGGGTTTCGAATTAAGGTTTCGATTTTAAGCACTCTTTTACTGTTTTCTGCACTCCGTTATTTCGAAATTCTATTCCAAATCATCAAGCCTAATCATTCGCCGCAAAAGTTTCGAAAAACGTCGACCGTGACTCGGTTATTTTTAGCATGTTCTTTGAACGTCAAAAATCAGGGTTTCGAATGAAGGTTTCGATTTTCAGCACTCTTTTGCTGTTTTCTGCACTCCGTTACTACGAAATTCTATTCTAAATCATCAAGCCTAATCATTCGCCGCAAAAGTTTCGAAAAACGTCGACCGTGACTCGGTTATTTTTAGCACGTTCTTTGAACGTCAAAAATCAGGGTTTCGAATGAAGGTTTCGATTTTAAGCACTCTTTTACTGTTTTCTGCACTCCGTTATTTCGAAATTCTATTCCAAATCATCAAGCCTAATCATTCGCCGCAAAAGTTTCGAAAAACGTCGACCGTGACTCGGTTATTTTTAGCACGTTCTTTGAACGTCAAAAANTTGAACGTCAAAAATCAGGGTTTCGAATGAAGGTTTCGATTTTAAGCACTCTTTTGCTGTTTTCTGCGCTCCGTTACTTCGAAATTCTATTCTAAATCATCAAGCCTAATCATTCGCCGCAAAAGTTTCGAAAAACGTCGACCGTGACTCGGTTATTTTTAGCACGTTCTTTGAACGTCAAAAATCAGGGTTTCGAATGAAGGTTTCGATTATAAGCACTATTTTGCTGTTTTCTGCGCTCCGTTACTACGAAATTCTATGCTAAATCATCAAGCCTAATCATTCGGCGCAAAAGTTTCGAAAAACGTCGACCGTGACTCGGTTATTTTTAGCATGTTCTTTGAACGTCAAAAATCAGGGTTTCGAATGAAGGTTTCGATTATAAGCACTATTTTGCTGTTTTCTGCGCTCCGTTACTACGAAATTCTATGCTAAATCATCAAGCCTAATCATTCGGCGCAAAAGTTTCGAAAAACGTCGACCGTGACTCGGTTATTTTTAGCATGTTCTTTGAACGTCAAAAATCAGGGTTTCGAATTAAGGTTTCGATTTTAAGCACTCTTTTACTGTTTTCTGCACTCCGTTACTACGAAATTCTATTCTAAATCATCAAGCCTAATCATTCGGCGCAAAAGTTTCGAAAAACGACGACCGTGACTCGGTTATTTTTAGCACGTTCTTTGAACGTCAAAAATCAGGGTTTCGAATGAAGGTTTCGATTATAAGCACTATTTTGCTGTTTTCTGCACTCCGT
>NW_019269837.1:0-263 GCF_002738365.1 Cucurbita moschata
CATATTTTAAGCTTAGGACAATCTTTAGTGGATATGGTATGATACTAAAACGAGAAAACATCTTTTCAGATCGAGTTAACGACCCTGTCTCAATGGGCAAAAAAGTTCCTATGTTAACACCTTTGGAGTTTGAGTGCAAAATGGCCCGGAAGCGAAAGTGAAAAATATTCGTATTTTAACCATTTATATGTGTAAGATTCTTAAACTTGAACGTTTCCTTACAGATTCGTCGAAAAACATCGAAAGAAACAAAGGTTTTTCAC
>NW_019269837.1:691-1461 GCF_002738365.1 Cucurbita moschata
GTAAATGTTTTTTTTCTCCCATATTTTAAGCTTAGGACAATCTTTAGTGGATATGGTATGATACTTAAACGAGAAAACATCTTTTCAGATCGAGTTAACGACCTTGTCTCAATGGGCAAAAAAGTTCCTACGTTAACACCTATGGATTTTGAGTGCAAAATGGCCCGGAAGGGAAAGTTAAAAATATTTGTATTTTAACAATTTATATGTGTAAGATTCTTAAACTTGAACGTTTCCTTACAGATTCGTCGAAAAACATCGAAAGAAACAAAGGTTTTTCACGTAGCCATTCGGGTGCCTCCACGAGGGTCTTTTCGTAAGGGTTGAGGTTGTGAAGTCTTTTCGACACGAGTAAATGTTTTTTCTCTCCCATATTTTAAGCTTAGGACAATCTTTAGTGGATATGGTATGATACTAAAACGAGAAAACATCTTTTCAGATCGAGTTAACGACCCTGTCTCAATGGGCAAAAAAGTTCCTATGTTAACACCTATGGATTTTGAGTACAAAATGGCCCGGAGGCGAAAGTGAAAAAATTTTGTATTTTAAAAATTTATATGTGTAAGATTCTTAAACTTGAACGTTTCCTTACAGATTCGTCGAAAAACATCGAAAGAAACAAAGGTTTTTCACGTAGCCATTTGGGGGCCTCCACGAGGGTCTTTTCGTAAGGGCTGAGGTTGTGAAGTCTTTTCGACACGAGTAAATGTTTTTTTTCTCCCATATTTTAAGCTTAGAACAATCTTTAGTGGATATGGTATGATACTAAA
>NW_019269838.1:0-1326 GCF_002738365.1 Cucurbita moschata
AGGTGCCATCCTGTAAGGTGCCTTGGAGATCGGCACAGTTCCTGGTTCTAAATCGATCCAAAAATCGACTTCCCTAGCTGGGGGAAAACCTGGCAGATCCTCCGGAAAGACATCTACGAACTCCCTAACGATGTATACCGATGAGGTTATTTGTTTGTTACTATTGTCTAAGGTCACGTTGGCTAGGAATGCACTTGCGCCACTACGAATCAGCTTCCTAGCCCTTAACGATGTTATGACGCTTGGGACACCCTTGGAAGTGGCTCCTTTGTAGGTAAAGTTGTCCCCTGACGGGAGCCTGAGAGTTATTACTCGAGTCTCGCAATCTATCAAAACGCGATTCTCGCCTAGCCAATCCATACCCAAGATGACATCGAAGTCTTGTATGTTTAACACTATCAGTGTAGCTTCGATGACACGTCCTGATATTGTTACACCACCTCCCTTAACCCTATGGGCAGCTAGCAACAGCTCGTGAGCAGGGGTGGACACTGATAGGGTAATTTCTAATAGTTCTTTCTCTAGATGTGCTAGCTCTACAAACTCTTCAGATACGAATGAATGTGTCGAACCCAAATCAAACAATACTAAAGCAAGATGACCAAATACGGGTAGCATACCTGTAACAACTATGTCAGGCTGGTTAACCTTCCTGGCTGTTGTTGCATGGCCTACAGCTCGCCCCTGCTGTTGTTGAGCAGCTTGGCCCCTCTGATGCTGTACTGCAGGTCAGTTGACACGCTGATCATTCCTCTGAGGGCAATCTACTGCAAAGTTCCCTACCTAGCCGCATCTATAGCAGGCACCTGTTCCTTCTCTGCATTCCCCCGTGTGAGGACGCTGAGAGTTAGGATAAAGGGTCCTGTTCCGTATCGGGGCCCTTCTTCGTTTATCAGTGTGGCCACAGGGCGATCTGCCAGTTCTGGGGTGGCTAGGGTCTGTCACCCTTCCCTAGGCTGCAGTGTGGGATGGTTGAGCTATTCCCAACTGCAGCTTGTCGGTGCGGGGCGAGTCGAGCAGGGTCGCTACTTGAAGAGCTTTCGTATAGACGAAGGATGACTGGGATGCAACATTCCCCCTTAGTTCCTCCCTCAGGCCAGCGATAAATCGCTCGCCCTAACATAGGCTGGAGAAAACCTTGCCAACCTATTAAACTCCAAGTCATATTCCTCCACTAATCTGTCTCCCTATTTCAGTGTGAGGAATGCTGCCTGCATTTTCACTCTGGCAGTGATTGGGTAGTATTTGTGGAGGTACGCATCTTTAAACTGACACCACGTAATAAACTCTCCTTGTGGTGTAATGTTCTTTTGAGCACCCTTCCAC
>NW_019269839.1:0-826 GCF_002738365.1 Cucurbita moschata
TCCAAACAAAAGTTTCGAAGAACGTCGACCGTGACTCGGTTTTTTAAATACGTAGTTCAAACGTCCTAGTTTAGGGTTTCCAAATTAAGGTTTCGATTTAAAGCACACTTTCTCTGTTTTATGCACTATGTTTCTTTGAAATTATAAACTAAATCATCAGGCGTAATCATTCCAAACAAAAGTTTCGAAGAACGTCGACCGTGACTCGGTTTTTGAAATACGTAGTTCAAACGTCCCAGTTTAGGGTTTCCAAATTAAGGTTTCGAGTTAAAGCACACTTTCTCTGTTTTATGCACTGTGTTTCGTTGAAATTATATCCTAAATCATTAAGCGTAATAATTCCAAACAAAAGTTTCGAAGAACGTGGACTGTGACTCGGTTTTTTAAATACGTAGTTCAAACGTCCTAGTTTAGGGTTTCCAAATTAGGGTTTCGATTTAAAGCACACTTTCTCTATTTTATGCACTGTGTTTCTTTGAAATTATATCCTAAATCATCAGGCGTAATCATTCCAAACAAAAGTTTCGAAGAACGTCGACCGTGACTCGGTTTTTGAAATACGTAGTTCAAACGTCCTAGTTTAGGGTTTCCAAATTAAGGTTTCGAGTTAAAGCACACTTTCTCTGTTTCATGCACTGTGTTTCTTTGAAATTATATCCTAAATCATCAGGCCTAATCATTCCAAACAAAAGTTTCGAACAACGTCGACTGTGACTCGGTTTTTTAAATACGTAGTTCAAACGTCCTAGTTTAGGGTTTCCAAATTAGGGTTTCGATTTAAAGCACACTTTCTCTGTTTTATGCACTGTGTTTCTTTGAAATTATA
>NW_019269839.1:1261-1460 GCF_002738365.1 Cucurbita moschata
TTAAATACGTAGTTCAAACGTCCTAGTTTAGGGTTTCCAAATTAAGGTTTCGATTTAAAGCACACTTTCTCAGTTTTATGCACTGTGTTTCTTTGAAATTATAAACTAAATCATCAGGCGTAATCATTCCAAACAAAAGTTTCGAAGAACGTCGACCGAGACTCGGTTTTTTAAACACGTAGTTCAAACGTCCCAGTTT
>NW_019269840.1:0-1459 GCF_002738365.1 Cucurbita moschata
CATAAGGGTTGAGGTTGTGAAGTCTTGTCGACACGAGTAAATGTTTTTTTTCTTCAATATTTTAAGCTTAGGACAATCTTTTGTGGATATGGTATGATACTAAAACGAAAAAACAACTTTTCAGATCGAGTAAACGACCCTGTCTCAAAGGGAAAAAAAGTTCCTATGTTAACACTTATGTAATTAGACTGCAAAATGACCCGGAAGCGAAAGTGAAAAGAATTCGAATTTTAACCATTTATATGTGTAAGATTCTTAAACCTAAGCGTTCCTCACAGATTTGTCGAAAAACATCGAAAGAAACAAAGGTTTTTCAGATGGTGATTCGGGTGCCTCCATGAGGGTCTTTTCATAAGGGTTGAGGTTGTGAAGTCTTGTCGACACGAGTAAATGTTTGTTTTCTTCCATATTTTAAGCTTAGGAAAATCTTTAGTTGATATGGTAGGATACTACAACGAGAAAACAACTTTTAAGATCGAGTTAACGACCCTGTCTCGAAGTGGAAAAAAGTTCCTATGTTAAAGCCTTTGGAATTAGACTGCAAAATGGCCCGGAAGTGAAAGTGAAAAAAATTTGTATTTTAACAATTTATATGTGTAAGGTTCTTAAACGTGAGCGTTCTTTAAAGATTCATCGAAAAAGATCGAAAGAAACAAAGGTTTTTCGGATAGGGATTCGGGTGCCTCCCTGAGGGTCTTTTCATAAGGCTTGAGGTTGTGAAGTCTTGTCGACAGGAGTAAATGTTTTTTTTCTTCCATGTTTTAAGCCTAACACAATCTTTAGTGGATATGGTATGAACTAAAACGAGAAAACAACATTAAGATCGAGTTAACGACCCTGTCTCAAATGGGAAAAAAGTTCCTATGTTAACACCTATGGAATTTGACTGCAAAATCGCCCTGAAGCGAAAGTGAAAAAAATTCGTATTTTAACCATTTATATGTGTAAGATTCTTAAACTTGAGCGTTCCTTACAGATTCGTCGAAAAAGATCGAAAGAAACAAAGGTTTTTCAGATAGTGATTCGGGTACATCCACGAGGGTCTTTCCATAAGGGTTGAGGTTGTGAAGTCTTGTCGACACGAGTAAATGTTTTTTTCTAAATTATTTTAGGCTTGGGACAATCTTTAGTGGATATGGTATGATACTAAAACGAGAAAATAACTTTTCAGGTCGGGTTAATAACCCTGTCTCAAAGGGGAAAAAAGTTCGTATGTTAACACCTATGGAATTAGACTGCAAAATGGCCTGGAAGCGATAGTGAAAAGAATTCGAATTTTAACCATTTATATGTGTAAGATTCTTAAACGTGAGCGTTCCTTACAGATTCGTCGAAAAAGATCGAAAGAATTAGAGGTTTTTCAGATAGTGATTCGGGTGCCTCCACGAGGGTCTTTTCATAAGGGTTGAGGTTGTGAAGTCTTGTCGACACGAGTAAATGTTTTTTTTCTTCAATATTT
>NW_019269841.1:0-1458 GCF_002738365.1 Cucurbita moschata
ACTCCAGAATCCTATTAAAATAAAGAACAATCAAAATATACTATGAAAACGGATAAACAAGGATATCTATAAAAGCATTCACCATGTAAACTTGTATTACTGAGTTATTCTCCACAAAAAAAAAAAATTAATTCCATGAAACACTAAGTTATATTATAAAACTATATTATAAAACCAAATATAAATTAGGAATTCAAGAATAAGATATAAATATATACAACAAATAAGATATAAATCGAGCATATTCTTAGATTTTCTAGATAGTTATATAAGTTAAGCAATTATCTCCATTGATATTAGATATTTTGGATAAATTAAAAAATAAAATCATAAAAGCTTCATACCATTTTAAGACATCGAGAGTAATAGCATCCCTAATTTATTACCTATAAAAGTAATTTAATGTACCAAAAAATAATACTAATAATTTAGCGCCCATCTTAAACACAAACAAATTTCAAACAATTAAAGATAAAATAAATCAATTATTTATAAAATTTAAAATTTAAGTTCTATTAAATTTAAGATAAAATATAATTAGAAAAAAATTAACATCTATGAGATTAATGAGGAAGTATACCTGACCAGGACAGTCTTTGAGATGTGGACAATAATTTTGATCAATTATGATTGGATTTTTCACGTTATCCATAGTAATGTGTTGAAAATGAACGTTTGTAGCGAATCCATTGCTTGGTCTTCCCCAAGACTTAATCCTTACTCCATTCTGGGTCCCCGTGAATGTAGATGATTTCACGGTAACGTTATGCACTCCATCCTCCTCAGCCTCTATCCCTAAGCTCCCAATGCTACAAACACATTCAACAAAATACCAAATGTTTCCTGAGGTTTAATTTCCTCACTCTAACCTAATATATTATATATATATTTTTATCCAAAATAATTGTAAAATAATTTAAATATTTTTTCTCACGTTCAAAATAACTTTAGAATATATTTTAATTATTCAAATTTAATTTAACGTTTAGATTATCTTTTAAAAATTAATGTGACAAATTTATTTAAACCCTTTAAAAAACATTTCTAAACATGTTCATCCTAATCTATCTCTAGTTACCTGATTCCATGTCCAGGCCCACATGTAATAGTTTCGATCCACATGTTGGATGTCCCTGGACCGATGGAGATGCAGTCGTCACCATTTCCAATGTTCGAGTTGAGGATGGTCACATCTGATGATTGTTGCACGTGGATGCCATCAGTGTTTGGACTATCGCCTGCAGCCAAGACATTCACTCTTGNTCCATTCTGGGTCCCCGTGAATGTAGATGATTTCACGGTAACGTTATGCACTCCATCCTCCTCAGCCTCTATCCCTAAGCTCCCAATGCTACAAACACATTCAACAAAATACCAAATGTTTCCTGAGGTTTAATTTCCTCACTCTAACCTAATATATTATATATATATTTTTATCCAAAATAATTGTAAAATAAT
>NW_019269842.1:0-1458 GCF_002738365.1 Cucurbita moschata
CAGAGAAAGTGTGCTTTAAATCGAAACCCTAATTTGGAAACCCTAAACTTGGACGTTTGAACTACGTATTTAAAAAACCAAGTCACGGTCGACGTTCTTCGAAACTTTTGTTTGGAATGATTACGCTTAATGATTTAGGATATAATTTCAAAGAAACACAGTGCATAAAACAGAGAAAGTGTGCTTTAAATCGAAACCCTAATTTGGAAACCCTAAACTTGCTCGTTTGAACTACGTATTTAAAAAACCGAGTCACGGTCGACGTTCTTCGAAACTTTTGTTTGAAATGATTACGCCTGATGATTTAGGATATAATTTCCAAGAAACACAGTGCATAAAACAGAGAAAGTGTGCTTTAAATCGAAACCCTAATTTGGAAACCCTAAACTTGCTCGTTTGAACTACGTGTTTAAAAAATCGAGTCACGGTCGACGTTCTTTGAAATTTTTGTTTGGAATGATTACGCCTGATGATTTAGGATATAATTTTTAAGAAACACAGTACATAAATCAGAGAAAGTGTGCTTTAAATCGAAACCTTAATTTGGTAACCCTAAACTGGGACGTTTGACCTACGTATTTAAAAAACCGAGTCACGGTCGACGTTCTTTCAAACTTTTGTTTGCAATGATTAGGCCTGATGATTTATGATATAATTTCAAAGAAACGCAGTGCATAAAACAAAGAAAGTGTGCTTGAAATCGAAACCCTAATTTGGAAACCCTAAACTTGGACGTTTGAACTACGTATTTAAAAAACCGAGTCACGGTCGACGTTCTTCGAAACTTTTGTTTGGAATGATTACGCCTGTTGATTTATGATATAATTTCAAAGAAACACAGTGCATAAAACAGAGAAAGTGTGCTTGAAATCGAAACCCTAATTTGGAAACCCTAAACTTGGACGTTTGAACTACGTATTTAAAAAACCTAGTCACGGTCGAAGTTCTTCGAAACTTTTGTTTGGAATGATTAGGCCTTATGATTTAGGATACAATTTCCAAGAACAATATGCATAAATCAGAGAAATTGTGCTTTAAATCGAAACCCTAATTTGAAAACCCTAAACTTGGACGTTTGAACTACGTATTTAAAAAACCGAGTCACGGTCGACGTTCTTCGAAACTTTTGTTTGGAATGATTAGGCCTTATGATTTAGGATACAATTTCCAAGAACAATATGCATAAATCAGAGAAAGTGTGCTTTAAATCGAAACCCTAATTTGGAAACCCTAAACTTGGACGTTTGAACTACGTATTTAAAAAACCTAGTCACGGTCGACGTTCTTCGAAACTTTTGTTTGGAATGATTAGGCCTTATGATTTAGGATACAATTTCCAAGAACAATATGCATAAATCAGAGAAAGTGTGCTTTAAATCGAAACCCTAATTTGAAAACCCTAAACTTGGACGTTTGAACTACGTATTTAAAAAACCGAGTCACGGTCGACGTTCTTCG
>NW_019269843.1:0-1457 GCF_002738365.1 Cucurbita moschata
AATAATAATAATAATAAGTAAATAATTAATAATTAAAATAATAATTTTCCCTCCCCTAGTCTCCACCCACCCCTCCTCTCCCAAACTATCTCTCCTCAACCACCTCATCTCATCCGTCAAAATCTCAATCTAGAATACAGATGCATCCACTATCTCTCCTCAACCAACTCACAAATACAGAATACAATCTCTCCTCAACCAACTCACAAATCTAGAATACAGGATGCATTCGGTCGTTCCTACAACAAAAAAAAAGAAAAAAAATACCAACAAAAAGATTTACCAGGAGAAATTTTGAGAGAGAGAGAGATCTTGCTTTGTTTGTACGTAAGTCATATTTCAGAATCNTTCTTTGTCTAATTATTCCGAATTAGATCTCTTGTTTGATTGACCAGTTATTTAGATTTTTAGTTATGATGTTAGGTTATAAGAAATAACCAAAATAAATGAGGCAAATATTTGTCAACAGAATAAAAAAAATACAAAATAGATAGAAAAAAGGGAAGATATGAAGTAAATACAGAACAGAAAGGAAAATAGAAGAATCGGTAAATAAGACAGGAAAGATTCGGAATGAAAATTTATCTGTAAAAAAATTAAGAGGTAAATAAGAAAGGAAAGATTTGGAAAGAATAATTAATTAGAATTCACAGAAAAAAAATAGAAAGAGAAGACAAGAGAGAGGCCAGATACTATTAACAAACAAAAAAAATATAGATAGCAGGTGAAATACATAAAAGATGAAATAAATAAATAAATAAAGAGGAGGAAAGAAAGAGAAAGGAAATACATAGAGAAGGAAGAGAAAAATAAAAGGGAAGAGTTGGGAGTAAGAATCGATAGAAATTGACCAATAATATGATTAAGTAAGAATCAATTAAAAATTTATCAAGAATATGTCTCGAACAAAAATTGGGAGACAAAACTGATTAAGTAAGAATCAATTAAAAATTTATCAAGAATATGTCTCGAACAAAAATTGGGAGACAAAACTGAGTACAGAAGTAATATCAGAAGACAAGAAATTAGTCACTCGAAATAAAAAAAATAGAAAATGAAATCTTAATATAATAGAATATATATATGTAATATGTATATATATTTAGATGTATATTATAACGTTGAAATCTTAATATAATAGAATATATATATGTAATATGTATATATATTTAGATGTATATTATAACGTTCCAAGACTTTGTCCATGCAAAGTCTTTAATGCTCGCATAAAGTTTAGCACATGAACCATTGTAAGAGTTAGAGAATTGAACATGAAATTAATGTCACGGATTCTTATAGGCTGGCTTTGATACAAAGGGAAAAATCAAACTTTCATTAAGGATAAATTGGTGACACCCGTATACGCTAATCAGGTAAGTGGTCTTACTATAGGATAGGCTAAAAAATTGTATGAGTTATGATGGTGTATAAACTATGTCGTACGATGCGGTATATGA
>NW_019269844.1:0-1323 GCF_002738365.1 Cucurbita moschata
GAGACTGGAGGCCACCCCTAAGATGATTAGAGATAGGTCCCTAAATCATGATTGCATGTGTTTGCATTTGCATGGCCCCCTATAGTGGGGCCACTTACTGAGTATTCTTTGAAATACTCAGGCCGTGTGCCAGATCATTTTTCAGGTGAAGGCAAGGCGCACTTGTACGGAGGACGGCGGCATCGCGAGCAGAGACTGTGGCACGTTCATAGGGTAGACTCATATTTAAATTTATAGTAGACTCATATTTAAATTTCTAGTCTTAAGTTAGAATAGCTTGTTTTGCATTTCATTGTTTTAAATTATTTTGTATTTGTTTTTGTTTTCTCTAAATTTCAATATTTCATATTTAAACACGTAAGACCATGGCTGTGTTTTCCAGAGTAGGAGTTGTTTTAAACGTTTTTTTTTAAGTTTACGTTATCAATTATGTTTATGTAAGAGTTATATTTTCGCATTATAGATGAGGATGAGACGTTAGTAGCACTCTGAGTATGTGAAAATTTAGGGTCGTTACACCCTCAATCAATAAATATGAGGGCAACAATTCTGATCACCACGAGGATAATCCACATGTGGTTGGTCGTGGCTTCATGCGAGGGAGAGACCATGGAAGAAGGTATCATAATTTACAAGAACGCGTTCCTTATGATGATAGAATTGATCGTAACGTGGAGAGCATCAAATTAAAACTTCTCAAGTTTTATGGCAAAACCGATCCAGAGAAGTTGTTGTATTTCAACAATCCCGGGAAATCCTTTATTTTCGGTGAGAGGAAATTGTCGACAACAGGTTGTTGGAAGGAAAATAAAATGCTTAAAATAAGAAGAGAGAGAATGATGAAATTTTGACTGCCCCTTTAATTCAGGTTGTATTTGATATTGTGAACAGACTTCCTATTTAAATATAACTCAATGCTAAAAATGGCTGGAGAGTGGCCACTTAATCTGTGCCACTTCCTACAAAATTGCCGTCTAAAATTTCGTTAATCCATTCGACGGTTTGTCAAATGGTCAAACAGATAATTAATGTAATCGTGTGAATCTAAATAAGGGAAAACTCAGGTTTTATCTAACAATCTCCTCCTAAAACCTGTGGTATACCTTATTTCGTTTGCACTCCATTTTGAGCCCTATGGCTCGGTGTCCCTGGGCGGCATGTCCTCCAGACTCCACGTCTTGTTCAGCCGCCTCTTCTTCGAGTTGGCGCGCCGCCAGTCCAGGTGGTTCACCTCTTCCTGATAGGTCTTCCATCTTTCGGTACCTGGCCGAGAGGTTGACTGGTTGCTCTATCTCCAGCTTTAGGATGTAAAGGCGGTTTGCC
>NW_019269845.1:0-218 GCF_002738365.1 Cucurbita moschata
ACCGAGTGACGGTCAACGTTTTTCGAAATTTCTGTGGGTAATGATCAGGCATAATGAATTATTATAGAATTTCTAACAAGAGGTGTGCATGAAACAATAAAAGAGTGCTTAAAATCGAAACCCTAATTCGGAAACCCTAATCTGTGACGTTTGAAGTACATGCTAAAAAGACCCAGTCACGTTTGACGTTTTTCAAAATTCCTGTCGATAATGATCAG
>NW_019269845.1:671-1469 GCF_002738365.1 Cucurbita moschata
GAAGAAACGGAGTGCATAGAACAGTAAAAGAGAGATTAAAATCAAACCCTAATCTGGGACGTTTGAAGTATTGCTTAAAAAACTGAGTCACGATCGACGTTTTTTGAAACTTTCGTTGCGAATGATTAGGCTTGATGATTTAAAATAGAATGTCGAAGAAACGGAGTGTAAAAAACAGTAAAAGAGTGATTTAATTCGAAACCCTAAATTCGAAAACCCTAATCTGTGACGTTTGAAGTACATGATATCGAAAAACCGAGTCACGGTCAACGTTTTTCGAAATTTCTGTGGGTAATGATCAGGCATAATGAATTATTATAGAATTTCTAAGAAGAGGTGTGTATGAAACAATAAAAGAGTGCTTAAAATCGAAACCCTAATTCGGAAACCCTAATCTGTGACGTTTGAAGTACATGCTAAAAAGACCCAGTCACGTTTGACGTTTTTCAAAATTCCTGTCGATAATGATCAGGCATGTTGAATTAGAATATAATTTCGAAGAAACGGAGTGCATAGAACAGTAAAAGAGAGATTAAAATCAAACCCTAATCTCGGACGTTTGAAGTACGTGCTAAAAAAACTGAGTCACGATCGACGTTTTTTGAAACTTTCGTTGTGAATGATTAGGCTTGATGATTTAAAATAGAATGTCGAAGAAACGGAGTGTAAATAACAGAAAAATAGTGCTTAAAATCGAAACCCTAATTCGGAAACCCTAATCTGTGACGTTTGAAGTACATGATATCGAAAAACCGAGTCACGGTCAACGTTTTTCGAAATTTCTGTGGGTAATGATCA
>NW_019269846.1:0-243 GCF_002738365.1 Cucurbita moschata
CAACGAACATCAAAACATCAATTAATTGATTGAAATTAATTAAAGTGAGATCAAGGCCAAAAAGCCAACAAATGTTCGATTTTAATCTCTCTTTTACTATTCTATGCACTCCGTTTCTTCGAAATTCTATGCTAATTCAACATGCTTGATCATTACCCAAAGAAATTTCGAAAAACGTTAACCGTGACTCGGTTTTTTTTTATCAAGTACTTCACACGTTACAGATTAGGGTTTCCGAATTAG
>NW_019269846.1:791-1455 GCF_002738365.1 Cucurbita moschata
TTTTTTTATCATGTACTTCAAACGTCACAGATTAGGGTTTCCGAATTAGGGTTTCGATTTTAAGCACTCTTTTACTGTTTTTTACACTCCGTTTCTTCGACATTCTATTTTAAATCATCAAGCCTAATCATTCGCAACGAAAGTTTCAAAAACCTTCGACCGTGACACAGTTTTTTTAGCACGTACT
This sequence comes from Cucurbita moschata, assembly GCF_002738365.1. NCBI lineage: Eukaryota > Viridiplantae > Streptophyta > Magnoliopsida > Cucurbitales > Cucurbitaceae > Cucurbita > Cucurbita moschata. The sequence goes on from NW_019269846.1 coordinate 979, forward strand.
TCAAACGTCCCAGATTAGGATTCGATTTTAATCTCTCATTTACTGTTCTATGCACCCCGTTTCTTCGAAATGCTATTCTAATTCAACATGCCTGATCATTACCCACAGAAATTTCGAAAAACGTTGACTGTGACACGGTTTTTTTATCATGTACTTCAAACGTCACAGATTAGGGTTTCCGAATTAGGGTTTCGATTTTAAGCACTCTTTTACTGTTTGTAACACTCCGTTTCTTCGACATTCTATTTTAAATCATCAAGCCTAATAATTCACAACGAAAAATTTAAAAAAACGTCGACCATGACTCAGTTTTTTTAGCATGTACTTCAAACGTCCCAGATTAATGTTCAATTTTAATCTCTCTTTTACTATTCTATGCACTCCGTTTCTTCGAAATTCTATGCTAATTCAACATGCTTGATCATTACCCAAAGAAATTTCGAAAAACGTTAACCGTGACTCGGATTTTTTTTATCA
>NW_019269847.1:0-833 GCF_002738365.1 Cucurbita moschata
TTACAGATTCGTCGAAAAACATCGAAAAAAACAAAGGTTTTTCACGTAGCCATTCGGGTGCCTCCACGAGGGTCTTTTCGTGAGAGTTGAGGTTGTGAAGTCTTTTCGACACGAGTAAATGTTTTTTCTCTCCCATATTTTAAGCTTAGGTCAATCTTTAGTGGATATGGTATGATACTAAAACGAGAAAACATCTTTTCAGATCGAGTTAACGACCCTGTCTCAATGGGCAAAAAAGTTCCTATGTTAACACCTATGGATTTTGAGTACAAAATGGCCCGGAGGCGAAAGTGAAAAAATTTTGTATTTTAAAAATTTATATGTGTAAGATTCTTAAACTTGAATGTTTCCTTACAGATTCGTCGAAAAACATCGAAAGAAACAAAGGTTTTTCACGTAGCCATTCGGGTGCCTCCACGAGGGTCTTTTCGTGAGGGTTGAGGTTGTGAAGTCTTTTCGACACGAGTAAATGTTTTTTTTCTCCCATATTTTAAGCTTAGAACAATCTTTAGTGGATATGGTATGATACTAAAACGAGAAAACATCTTTTCAGATCGAGTTAACGACCCTGTCTCAATGGGCAAAAAAGTTCCTATGTTAACACCTATGGATTTTGAGTACAAAATGGCCCGGAGGCGAAAGTGAAAAAATTTTGTATTTTAAAAATTTATATGTGTAAGATTCTTAAACTTGAACGTTTCCTTACAGATTCTTCGAAAAACATCGAAAGAAACAAAGGTTTTTCACGTAGCCATTCGGGGGCCTCCACGAGGGTCTTTTCGTAAGGGCTGAGGTTGTGAAGTCTTTTCGACACGAGTAAATGTTTTTTTTCT
>NW_019269847.1:1257-1454 GCF_002738365.1 Cucurbita moschata
GGAAGCGAAAGTGAAAAAATTTCGTATTTTAACCATTTATATGTGTAAGATTCTTAAACTTGAACGTTTTCTTAAAGATTCGTCGAAAAACATCGAAAGAAACAAAGGTTTTTCACGTAGCCATTCGGGTGCCTCCACGAGGGTCTTTTCGTAAGGGTTGAGGTTGTGAAGTCTTTTCGACACGAGTAAATGTTTTT
>NW_019269848.1:0-310 GCF_002738365.1 Cucurbita moschata
AGTCACGATCGACGTTTTTTGAAACTTTCGTTGCGAATGATTAGGCTTGATGATTTAAAATAGAATGTCGAAGAAACGGAGTGTAAAAAACAGTAAAAGAGTGCTTTAATTCGAAGCCCTTAATTCGGAAACCCTAATCTATGACGTTTGAAGTACATGATAAAAAAAAACCGAGTCACGGTCAGCGTTTTTCGATATTTCTGTGGGTAATGATGAGGCATAATGAATTATTATAGAATTTCTAAGAAGAGGTGTGCATGAAACAATAAAAGAGTGCTTAAAATCGAAACCCTAATTCGGAAACCCTAAT
>NW_019269848.1:1081-1452 GCF_002738365.1 Cucurbita moschata
AAACCCTAATCTGTGACGTTTGAAGTACATGATAAAAAAAAAAACCGAGTCACGGTCAACGTTTTTCGAAATTTCTGTGGGTAATGATCAGGCATAATGAATTATTATAGAATTTCTAAGAAGAGGTGTGCATGAAACAATAAAAGAGTGCTTAAAATCGAAACCCTAATTCGGAAACCCTAATCTGTGACGTTTGAATTACATGCTAAAAAGACCCAGTCACGTTTGACGTTTTTCAAAATTTCTGTCGATAATGATCAGACATGTTGAAAGAGAATATAATTTCGAAGAAACGGAGTGCATAGAACAGTAAAAGAGAGATTAAAATCAAACCCTAATCTGGGACGTTTGAAGTACGTGCTAAAAAAACT
>NW_019269849.1:0-1451 GCF_002738365.1 Cucurbita moschata
AGGAATTTTGAAAAACGTCAAACGTGACTGGGTCTTTTTAGCATGTACTTCAAACGTCACAGATTAGGGTTTCGATTTTAAGCACTCTTTTATTGTTTCGTGAACACCTCATATTAGAAATTCTATAATAATTCATTATGCCTGATCATTACCCACAGAAATTTCGAAAAACGTTGACCGTGACTCGGTTTTTTTTTATCATGTACTTCAAACGTCACAGATTAGGGTTTCTGAATTAGGGTTTCGATTTTAAGCACTCTTTTTCTTTTTTTTACACTCCGCTTCTTCGACATTCTATTTTAAATCATCAAGCCTAATCATTCGCAACGAAAGTTTCAAAAAACGTCGACCGTGACTCAGTTTTTTAGCACGTACTTCAAACGTCCCAGATTAGGGTTCGATTTTAATCTCTCTTTTACTGTTCTATGCACTCCGTTTCTTCGAAATTATATTCTAATTCAACATGCCTGATCATTATCGACAGGAATTTTGAAAAACGTCAAACGTGACTGGGTCTTTTTAGCATGTACTTCAAACGTCACAGATTAGGGTTTCCGAATTAGGGTTTCGATTTTAAGCACTCTTTTATTGTTTCATGAACACCTCATCTTAGAAATTCTATAATAATTCATTATGCCTGATCATTACGTCGACCGTGATCGAAAAACGTTGACCGTGACTCGGTTTTTTTTTATCATGTACTTCAAACGTTACAGATTAGGGTTTCCGAATTAGGGTTTCGATTTTAAGCACTCTTTTTCTTTTTTTTACACTCCGTTTCTTCGACATTCTATTTTAAATCATCAAGCCTAATCATTCGCAACGAAAGTTTCAAAAAACGTCGACCGTGACTCAGTTTTTTAGCACGTACTTCAAACGTCCCTGATTAGGGTTCGATTTTAATCTCTCTTTTACTGTTCTATGCACTCCGTTTCTTCGAAATTATATTCTAATTCAACATGCCTGATCATTATCGACAGGAATTTTGAAAAACGTCAAACGTGACTGGGTCTTTTTAGCATGTACTTCAAACGTCACAGATTAGGGTTTCGATTTTAAGCACTCTTTTATTGTTTCATGCACACCTCATCTTAGAAATTCTATAATAATTCATTATGCCTGATCATTACCCACAGAAATTTCGAAAAACGTTGACCGTGACTCGGTTTTTTTTTATCATGTACTTCAAACGTCACAGATTAGGGTTTCCGAATTAGGGTTTCGATTTTAAGCACTCTTTTTCTTTTTTTTACACTCCGTTTCTTCGACATTCTATTTCAAATCATCAAGCCTAATCATTCGCAACAAAAGTTTCAAAAAACGTCGACCGTGACTCAGTTCTTTAGCACGTACTTCAAACTTCCCAGATTAGGGTTCGATTTTAATCTCTCTTTTACTGTTCTATGCACTCCGTTTCTTCGAAATTATATTCTAATTCAACATGCCTGATC
>NW_019269850.1:0-1450 GCF_002738365.1 Cucurbita moschata
CGCGAGTTTTCCGGCGACCGCCGTGTTTCGCGGAACCCACGCGAAACGATGGCCACAGCGCGCCCACCCTTAGCCCAGCATCTTCAGAACGCCTGCAAAGGGAGAAAAGAGAGAAAAATTTCGAGCGGGAGAAAGATATTTCGGACAAACGTCGGCGAGTGTTCAGTTTCTCCGACGAGCCCTCAAATCACCCTTAAACCGACACCAAACAACCTGTTACTACCGTAAGAGAGATCTCTAAGATAGCACAATAACTCAGGGGCATTTGGTGTTATTTCGTAAGCGTCGTCGTCGGTAACCGAGGTCGGAAAGTTAGGTTTCTTAATCGATTCTTAGATCTATGGCTTTTAGGAGCTTTTAGGCCGCAAAACTCCCAAAAAAGGAAAGAAGGACGACGAACAAAGAGGAAAAGAGAAGGAAGAGGACCGAAATCGGCAACGAAAACGCCGCGGGAAGGAGAGAGAAAACTCGCCGGAAAATCGGCCAAAGTCGGGTAAGGAAGACGAGATCCACGGATCCGGGTCAACCTGAACCCAGAACCCGGGAGAGCCAGCCCGTTTCCCCCCTTGGCCTCTGCCTTCGGCCCAGCCCAACTACAGCGGCCCAAACCTCAAACCGGCCCAGAAGCTACGGTTCAGTTGAACCAACCTAGACTAGACCCACGGTCCAATTGAGCCGGCCTGCAAACCAAACACTTGCGGCCCAGCCCAGTAAGCCGAGGCCCAACGTTTAGCCTTGGCCCAGTAGCCTTCCACAGCCCGCGACCCGAACCACGACCCGAATCGGACTGCGACCCGCGCTTCGACCCGACACTACCGCCCGACGTGGCTTTCTCTGCTGCTGCCACGTGTCACACAGCGGCGCGGCAGTCCTCGGCTCGGCTCGGCGCAAACGGCTCGGGCTCCCTCCGGTGACACTCCGGCGGCTCCTCCGGCGGCTCCAGCGGCTGTTCGGCTCGGCTCACCTGTTTTCAGCCCGGTTTCCACTGTTCCGACCCTCCCGAATTTGTTTTCGGCCCCGATTAAGGTATCCGAGGCCGTTTCAGAGCCGTATTTCACATTTATTAAATTATAGGTAAATTAATTGTGAAATACTAACGGAAAGTGGTGGACGGTGTGATAGGAAACAAACCCCGAGGACGTAGGGAGCGGCTCTCACGGAACGGGAGCTTACGTTTAGCGATTTAGGGAGTACTTCGGCCAAGGCCAACCAAGTAAGTGGCCTTACTATAGAATAGGCTAAATAATTCTATGAGTTATGATGTTGCGTGGTTTATGATGTTTGATGATATGTGCGGTATATACATATTTTGTTGAGTGATGCTTGATATGTTTGACGCACGTTGTGGCATTATGATGAGCATGATGATTGCATGATTTTTACCTTAATATGATGATGCTTTCCATATTGAGCATGCTAGATGATGATGAGTGCCATATTGCATCATGTC
>NW_019269851.1:0-1449 GCF_002738365.1 Cucurbita moschata
TAACATAACGTATAGGAAGCATATCGATCCACAGACAATTCACACATATCAATATATATGACACGTACATAACCACAGGGCACGTGTCAACATCAAATATAACCATGCCGATAGTAAGGTCACTTACCTGGATAGCATAAGTCGTTGTCACAAATATATCTTTAATGAAAGTTCGATTTCGTCCTTTAAAATCCGAGTCAACCTATATGAGCTCATGACATCAGTTTCAAGTTTTATCTCTATAAAATTATTACTCTAATTTACATTGGCCATCTTAAAATTCTGATCTTTTCTGTTGGACAAAATTTAAAGAAGTTCACTACCTCTGATGAAAATTATGATGTTTTCTGTTACACAAAATTGAAAGGAGCACTGACATCTGATATTTCATTTTATTGTTAAATACTGTTTAACAAATCCTTCCTTAATTTCCCTCCCTCTCTCTCTAATCTTTTTCATTCTAAATAGGTTTTTCAATTGTGTAAACAGATATTACTGGCCAATTTGAAGTATAGGGCTACGATCTTTTAGTTTATAGATTTGCCACCTAAACTTTTATTGAATCTAACTTATAACCTTATTTTGTATAATTAAAATGCTAACAAAAATCTAATAATTTTATATGAAATCTGATTATTACAGGAAAGAAGATTTGATCCTAAATTAATTTCTTATCACCATAACTCTAGAGTGAAAGAAAATCTGAGATAGGATTTTACCATAGCTGACAAAAATCTCTAAATCTGCAATAGTCATTGTACTTCTTCTCAGATCTGAATGTTTTTCTGTTTCTTTTTTTGGCAGGTGGGATGGATCAAGGAGAGATAATTGTGGGAAGGGACGAAAGGTTAGTGGAGAGAGGTGGGAAATGATTTTTTTTTCTTTTTAATTCTAATTCTAATTAATTAATTAATTATTATTATTTTAACCTTTTTTTTTTTTTATAAAGTTTATTTCTTTATTTATTTTTCGGCTATTACACAATTCACCTTCAAGCGCCACCATAGTTTTGCATCGTCCATGAGATGCATTGTGGGCCAACATAACTCTCAGGTCCTCTGAGCAAGTTCCTATAGTCTTGAAGTATAATATCAAAACATATATTATGATATTCTACCACATTTTAATATTATTTAAATAAGATATTATATCTTAATGTATTAGGTATTCAAATATATAATTTGACAAAAATTATCACAAGTTCACCATAAATAGAACTCTAGGGTTAAGTCAAAAAGCATCAAACACTAAATACTATGACATTTTAGGTGATATTTTGTCGAGGAAGCTGATAAGGTCTTTAAAGAGCATGTGGCCATGTCTGACATTTTAGGTGATATTTTGTCGAGGAAGCTGATAAGGTCTTCAAAGAGCATGTGGCCATGTCTGACATTTTAGGTTAACAACATGGTGAAAAGAAACCAGAAATTCTGATACGGGTAATTAACT
>NW_019269852.1:0-1448 GCF_002738365.1 Cucurbita moschata
AGTGCTTGTGGAGTGGAGTAGGTCGAGTTTGACTGAACCACTATAAAACTATTATATTTTCTAACCTTTTCCTATTTAAGTTCTAAATTATTGTTAAGTTTTATTGCATGGTATCAAGTTTTTGATTGTTATTAAAACAAAAATTAATAATTACATTGTTGAAACCCTATTCACACCCCCGTAGGGTTGTCATATCGATCCAACATTATCCTTCCACCAATAGGAGCAAAAGGCAACGTTACTATGTGAAACTAGTTTCATGTCATTCATTCAACAATAAGGGTATTAGCATGCATTTGGAAATGAACCTATATTTAAAAAATTTAGATAAACTAGAAAAGAATTGTTATCTCAAAGACAATGATACTATGGGAAACTAGCCTCAAGATGCTTCCTTAACTCCTAGGGGGTGGTAAACCAATGGTTCCTTCACCCAGACTCATGGCCCAACTCCCAACATGGAAGGGATAATCTAGAGAATCATTCCAAGAACCCTAACGGATGGGTTACAAACTCAGATTATCAAGCTCGACAACAAACAATGTTGCCGGCAAACTTAGGAAGACTACATGAAATTACCAATATATCAATGTAGGATTTTTTAATTTACCGATTTTTAAAAATGTTAAATTATGTAAAATTACTGGCAAAGAAGAATGTTTTAGAGAGCTCTTCCTTTTTATTTAAGATTTTGATATTTAAGAAAAGAGAAAATGAATAAAAGTAGGAGACATTTTTATAGATTTAAGAGGAGTAAGTGAAAACAAAAAGGGAGTCATGAAAAGAGAAAGTGACCCTACTGAATAGGCTATGGATCAATTTTGTATAAATTGGTGGATTACCTATCGGGAATTAAACACAGGTGGTTAGATTCAAAGTCGAAAGTGCTAACCACTACAGAATAAAACCACTTGTTAAACTTTATTTTGGCAGGATTTTGATAAGCGCCAACAATGCTGGATTTTGCAAAGCTAGAGGTCGTAGTATGCTTACAAACTTTCACAAGGTGTTTTCAACTTCTTTTATAGGTAATTGAACTTTTTAGAACATGCAAATGATTGGTTGGATTCGTATTAATTTGAGAAGACAGAGGAGAGAAGAGAGACTTTGTTAGAAACTCTCCCATAGGTAATCTCCCAAGGTGTTTTCAATTTCTTTTATAGGTAGAATTTTAAAATCAAACCACAACAAAATTTACTTCTATCTAGCAAAATTATTTTTTTGTTTGAAACAAGGTTATTCCATTCTTTTTCTAAAACTAAATTTGACTCTTGAATAGATTTTAATAGTTTTGTTAATTAAATTTTCTTTAAAATTTTTGTACATAGAGTACAATGGAAATAATACTTTTTTTTTACAATTTTGTAATTTGTATGGTATTATTCGAGGCTTTTAATGAAATATGATAATTGATTCTCTGTCCTCTTTGTCAATTTTAGATACCTCCA
>NW_019269853.1:0-1214 GCF_002738365.1 Cucurbita moschata
TTATCCCACCATTTGATTTTGATAGTTTTGAAGACCTGTTTTATTTGGTCTTCGGTCTCTTTAATTTGAAAATTCCAAGTTAAAATCCAAGGAATTTGAAAATATACGCAAAAGTGCATGGTCAATGAAAATGGGATTTTGAATATATTTTGAACGAAAGAGTGGAACGATTCTTGTATTGGAACTGGAAATATATCTTTGGCTGATCCAAAGATTTTCCACCATTTGATGAACCAAAATGGGTAATGAATTTTATGAGCATTTTGGCAGAATTGAATGAACCATGAATGCTCGTAATTTTGATACCAAATGACATTGAACCATGCCATCTAATAGTCTCTGTATGAGTAAGAATGAGGAACAAAAGGTTTTGAGAATGTCTTTTCCGTGTATGGATCTTGATTCCAATACGTCGGATTCATGACTTTAAAAATTTTTAATTTTTAATACGCGATTTTCGAAGGATCATCGCAACTCGGAATATGAGTAATTTCGACGGATTTTGTGTCGACTAGAATGAATTCATAAACCTTCTGGTTTTATGAAGATCTTCTGGGATATAAAAGAATCCCGATGGATAGGCTTTCTTAACGACTTCGCCGATTTTCGGGTCATCGTATTCTGGTTCTACCAGAGCTTCTGGTATGGACACAGATTTTTGAAAATAGGTTTTGATTTCAAGAACTGGAGAAAAACGAACGGGAACAACCGTGTCCGAGTAGGTCGAGGGGACAGAAGGTCCCTTTGAAGTGGAAGAGACAGTGTGTCTCGATGGAGTAACGACAGATGGCCGTGTTGAAGAGGCTGAAGGCCTCGTCGGAGTGATAACCTCCGCCTGTTTTTTAGAAAGCTTTGCCTTAGATCTGGTCACCAATGTGAAACCAGCATCCATTGCATAGCTGTCGGATGTCATTGGAGTAGGTGTGCTTGAAGAAGCATTGGGCTTCTTCCCTTTTTCCGTCACTTTCTTTCCGGTCATTGCTGGGAGATAGAGATTGGTTAGGGAGAATTTTTCTTTGAGAGTAAGAACTCTCTTGAGAGGTAATCTACCAAGGGGTTTTCGATCCCTTTTATAGGCAAAATTTGGAAGTCGAAGCAAGATAAAATGGCTTGCCATCTAGCAAAAATTTGTTTAGACACAAGATTCTTGACATCATTTTCTAAAACAAATTTAGATGCCCTAGAGTCGGTTTTGATAACAAAACTTTTGTTAA
>NW_019269854.1:0-1447 GCF_002738365.1 Cucurbita moschata
ACAGTTTTGGGTTGAGGGGGACCTCCTGATAACCAAAGGAATCAGATTGTATGTCCCAAGAACGGGGAAACTGAGGAAGAAGCTCATTCAGGAATGTCATGATACCTTATGGGCCGGACACCCTGGGTGGCAAAGAACATACGTCCTAATAAAGAAGGGGTACTTTTGGCCAAATATGCGAGACGACATCATGCAATACACCAAGACGTGCCTCATCTGCCAACAGGATAAGGTCGAGAAAGCCAAAGTCTCTGGACTCTTGGAACCTCTACCTGTGCCAACAAGACCCTGGGAAAGTGTATCTCTGGACTTCATAACACACCTCCCAAAAGTTGGGGAATATGACGCCATCTTGGTTATTGTAGACCGATTCTCAAAATATGCGACATTCATCCCCACTCCCAAATTATGCTCGGCGGAACTCACAGCCCAACTGTTTTTCAAACACGTTGTAAAGCTATCGGGCATTCCGTCGAGCATCATCAGTGATAGGGATGGCAGATTCATTGGGACATTCTGGACTGATTTATTCGCTTTCTTGGGAACAACCTTAAACATCTCCTCGAGTTATCACCCTCAAACCGATGGACAGACAGAACGGTTCAATTGCTTGCTCGAAGAATACTTACGTCACTTCGTCGACGCTCGCCAAAAGAACTGGATACAATTGTTAGATGTCGCCCAATTTTGCTTCAATTGTCAAACAAGCTCGTCTACAGGGAAGAGTCCCTTCGAAATTGTAAGTGGACGACAACCGGCCTTACCCCATATTATTGATTATCCTTATGCAGGAAAAAAACCCTCAAGCTCACAACTTTACAAGAGAATGGAAGCAGACGACAGATATAGCCCGGGCATATTTAGAGAAGGCTTCCAAGCATATGAAGAAATGGGCGGACAAGAAGCGTCGCCCCCTTCAATTCCGTGCAGGAGATCAAGTCCTTATCAAGCTGAGACCAGAACAGATCAGATTTCGTAGCCGAAAGGACCAAAGACTAGTTCGTAAATATGAAGGCCCGGTTGAAGTCCTTAAAAAGATCGGGGCTACCTCCTACCGAGTTGCACTACCCACATGGATGAAAATCCACCCCGTCATTCATGTGAGCAACTTGAAGCCCTATCACCCTGATCCAGACGACGACCAACGAAATGCAACCACAAGACTGAACATCGATCTGCAGCAAAAAGAAACAAAGGAAGTGGAAGAGATCCTAGTCGAGAGGGTTAGGAAGATAGGAAGACCTGTACGGACGATTCGTGAATTCCTTATCAAATGGAAGAATCTCCCTACAGAGGAAACAAGCTGTGAACGCGCCGAAGATCTGAACTCCGCCGCCACCCACATCGCAAGGTATGAAAGTAAACGGTTGACAGGGACGTCAACCAATTAGGTGGGGGAGGATGTCACGGTCATGCTTGTCCAGGGCATGTTGCCCATGGCCGCATG
>NW_019269855.1:0-690 GCF_002738365.1 Cucurbita moschata
CACTCCGTTACTTCGGAATTCTATTCTAACTTATCAAGCCTAATCATTCCCCGCAAAAGTTTCAAAAAACGTGGATCGTGACTCAGTTTTTTTAGCACGTACTACGATTTCCAAAATCAGGGTTTTCCATTAAGGGTTTCGATTTTAAGCACTCTTTTACTGTTTTCTGCACTCCGTTACTTCGAAATTCTAAAATAAATCATCAAGCCTAATCATTCGCCGCAAAAGTATCGAAAAACGTCGACCGTGACTCGGCTTTTTTAGCACGTTCTTCGAATGTCCAAAATCAGGGTTTCCGAATTAGGGTTTCGATTTTAAGCACTCTTTTACTGTTTTCTGCACTTCGTTACTTCGAAATTCTATTCTAAATCATCAAGCCTAAACATTCGCCGCAAAAGTTTCGAAAAACGTCGACCGTGACTCGGCTTTTTTAGCACGATCTTCGAATGTCCAAACTTAGGGTTTCTATATTAGGGTTTCGATATTAAGCACTCTTTTACTGTTTTCTGCACTCCGTTACTTCGGAATTCTATTCTAACTTATCAAGCCTAATCATTCCCAGCAAAAGTTTCAAAAAACGTGGATCGTGACTCTGTTTTTTTAGCACGTACTACGATTTCCAAAATCAGGGTTTTCCATTAAGGGTTTCGATTTTAAGCACTCTTTTACTGTTTTCTGCGCTCCGTTACT
>NW_019269855.1:749-1447 GCF_002738365.1 Cucurbita moschata
TTCGATTTTAAGCACTCTTTTACTGTTTTCTGCGCTCCGTTACTTCGAAATTCTATTCTAAATCATCAATCCTAATCATTCGCCGCAATAGTTTCGAAAAACGTCGACCGTGACTCGGCTGTTTTAGAACGTTCTTTGAATGTCTAAAATTAGGGTTTCGATATTAAGCACTCTTTTACTGTTTTCTGCGCTCCGTTACTTCGAAATTCTATTCTAAATCATCAAGCCTAATCATTCGATGCAAAAGTTTCAAAAAACGTCGACCGTGACTCGGCTTTTTTAGCACGTTCTTCGAAGTTCCAAAACCAGGGTTTCCGAATTAGGGTTTCGATTTTAAGCACTCCTTTACTGTTTTCTGCACTTCGTTACTTCGGAATTCTATTCTAAATTATCAAGCCTAATCATTCGCCGCAAAAGTTTCAAAAAACGTCGACCGTGACTCGGCTTTTTTAGCACGTTCTTCGAATGTCCAAAATCAGGGTTTCAATTTTAAGCACGCTTTTACTGTTTTCTGCACTCTGTTACTTCGAAATTCTAAAATAATCATCAGCCTAATCATTCGCCGCAAAAGTATGGAAAAACATCGACCGTGACTCGGCTTTTTTAGCACGTTCTTCGAATGTCCAAAATCAGGGTTTCCGAATTAGGGTTTCGATTTTAATTACTCTTTTATTGTTTTCTGCAATCCGTTACTTCGA
>NW_019269856.1:0-600 GCF_002738365.1 Cucurbita moschata
GCTTTAAATCGAAACCCTAATTTGGAAACCCTAAACTTGGACGTTTGATCTACGTATTTAAAAAACCGAGTCACGGTCGACGTTCTTCGAAACTTTTGCTTGGAATGATTACGCGTGATGATTTAGGATATAATTTCCATGAAACAATGTGCATAAATCAGAGAAAGTGTGCTTTAAATCGAAACCCTAATTTGGAAACCCTAAACTTGGACGTTTGAACTACGTATTTAAAAAACTGAGTCACGGTCGACGTTCTTCGAAACTTTTGTTTGGAATGATTACGCCTAATTATTTAGGATATAATTTCCAAGAAACAATGTGCATAAATCAGAGAAAGTGTGCTTTAAATCGAAACCCTAATTTGGAAACCCTAAACTTGGACGTTTGAACTACGTATTTAAAAAACCGAGTCACAGTAGACGTTATTCGAAACTTTTGTTTGGAATGATTATGCCTGATGATTTATGATGTAATTTCCAAGAAACACAGTGCATAAATCAGAGAAAGTGTGCTTTAAATCGAAACCCTAATTTGGAAACCCTAAACTTGGACGTTTGAACTACGTATTTAAAAAACCGAGTCACAGTAGACGTTATTCGA
>NW_019269856.1:1318-1445 GCF_002738365.1 Cucurbita moschata
ACTACGTATTTAAAAAACCGAGTCACGGTCGACGTTTTTCGAAACTTTTGTTTGGAATGATTAGGCCAGATGATTTATGATATAATTTCAAAGAAACACAGTGCATAAAACAGAGAAAGTGTGCTTT
>NW_019269857.1:0-1444 GCF_002738365.1 Cucurbita moschata
GTGACTCGGTTTTTTAAATACGTAGTTCAAACGTCCAAGTTTAGGGTTTCCAAATTAGGGTTTCGATTTAAAGCACACTATATCTGTTTTATGCACTGTGTTTCTTTGAAATTATATCCTAAATCATGAGGCGTAATAATTCCAAACAAAAGTTTCGAAGAACGTCGACCATGACTCGGTTTTATAAATACGTAGTTCAAACGTCCAAGTTTAGGGTTTCAAAATTAGGGTTTCGATTTAAAGCACACTTTCTCTGATTTATGCACATTGTTTCTTGGAAATTATATCCTAAATCAGAAGGCCTAATCATTCCAAACAAAAGTTTCGAAGAACGTCGACCGTGACTCGGTTTTTTAAATACGTAGATCAAACGTCCAAGTTTAGGGTTTCCAAATTAGGGTTTCGATTTCAAGCACACTATATCTGTTTTATGCACTGTGTTTCTTTGAAATAATATCCTCAATCATCAGGCATAACCATTCCAAACAAAAGCTTCGAAGAACGTCGACCGTGACTCGGTTTTTTAAATATGTAGTTCAAACGTCCAAGTTTAGGGTTTCCAAATTAGGGTTTCGATTTAAAGCACACTTTCTCTGATTTATGCACATTGTTTCTTGGAAATTATATCCTAAATCAGAAGGCCTAATCATTCCAAACAAAAGTTTCGAAGAACGTCGACCGTGACTCGGTTTTTTAAATACGTAGTTCAAACGTCCAAGTTTAGGGTTTCCAAATTAGGGTTTCGATTTAAAGCACACTTTCTAAGATTTATGCACATTGTTTCTTGGAAATTATATCCTAAATCAGAAGGCCTAATCATTCCAAACAAAATTTTCGAAGAACGTCGACCGTGACTCGGTTTTTTAAATACGTAGTTCAAACGTCCAAGCTAAGGTTTCCAAATTAGGGTTTCGATTTAAAGCACACTTTCTCTGTTTTATGCACTGTGTTTCTTTGAAATTATATCCTAAATCATGAGGCGTAATAATTCCAAACAAAAGTTTCGAAGAACGTCGACCGTGACTCGGTTTTTTAAATACGTAGTTCAAACGTCCAAGTTTAGGGTTTCCAAATTAGGGTTTCGATTTAAAGCACACTTTCTCTGATTTATGCACATTGTTTCTTGGAAATTATATCCTAAATCAGAAGGCCTAATCATTCCAAACAAAAGTTTCGAAGAACGTCGACCGTGACTCGGTATTTTAAATACGTAGTTCAAACGTCCAAGTTTAGGGTTTCCAAATTAGGGTTTCGATTTCAAGCACACTATATTTGTTTTATGCACTGTGTTTCTTTGAAATTATATCATAAATCATTTGGCGTAATCATTCCAAACAAAAGTTTCGAAGAACGTCGACCGTGACTCGGTTTTTTAAATACGTAGTTCAAACGTCCAAGTTTAGGGTTTCCAAATTAGGGTTTCGATTTAAAGCACACTTTCTCT
>NW_019269858.1:0-1443 GCF_002738365.1 Cucurbita moschata
TACATTAAATACCTCGGTGATTATTTGCATAATCTCATTTACTTTAAACTTTACATTTTCTTTTTCCGTCACAATTGTAACGACCCGAAATTTTCTACTTAATTTAAGGTCGCTACTTTATACACACAATAACATTGAATGTTGAAGACTTCATTTAAATTCCATAAAACATAACCTTTATCTTAAAACAAACCCATGGACTTAGGTGTTTTGAAAACATCTTTAAAACGACACAACATGTAACGACCCTAAATTTCCACATACTCAGAGTCGCTACTAACGTCTCATGCTCATCTATGATGCGAAAATATAACTCTTACATGAACATAGTTGATAACGTAAACTTCAAAAAAAACGTTTAAAACAACTTCTTCTCTGGAAAACACAGCCATGGTCTCACGTGTTTAAGTATGAAATACTGAAATTTAGAGAAAACAAAAACAAATACAAAATAATTTAAAACAATGAAATGCAAAACAACCTATTCTAACTTAAGACTAGAAATTTAAATATGAATCTACCCTATGCACGTGCCACAGTCTCTGCTCGCGATGCCGCCGTCCTCCGTACAAGTGCGCCTTGCCTTTACCTGAAAAATGATGTGGCCACGGCCTGAGTATTTCATAGAATACTCAGTAAGTGGCCCCGCTATAGGGGCCATGCAAATGCAAACACATGCAATCATGATTTAGGGACCTATCTCTAATCATCTTAGGGGTGGCCTCCAGTCTCGGACAAATTGGATGTGTAGTACTTCCCTACACACGACTCACACGTGTGAGTGTGAGTCCCCAAGGCGCTCGCACACCCCCTGGACCCTCTGGTCAAGCTAATCTGTAGCGACGTCCGGAGGTCAGCGGAACCCCATAGTGTCATGCGCCTCATGAACACCCTCATCTGTGTGCATTCGCACCTGTGCATTCGCGCTCATCATATTGTGCGCGTCCGCACTCATCATCTCTAGGGGAAGTAGCCCTATGCTTATGAACATAAAATATGCATGAGGTCCCTCTAAATCCATCATAATGTCTCTTTTGACACAACCCTCTAGTCTCATCTCTTTGTTACTCTAGGTAACACGTACTCGTGGATATTTATATTAATATCATTTTCACACTCTTAGGGTTGTTGTTACTCTAGGTAACACGTACTCGTGGATATTTATATTAATATCATTTTCACACTCTTAGGGTTGTGTCCTATGTCGATCTAACGACATGACGCAATATGGCACTCATCATCATATAGCATGCTCAATATGGAAAACATCATCATATTAAGGTAAACATCACTCAATTCTAAAAATCTGCCATTTTTTTCTGTTTCTGTTTAGTTCCTTTTTTTTTTCAGATCATTTTGTAGTTGTAGGAGGTGTCTCGGAGATATTTGGGGAAGGTGGAGAGAGAGAGTGAAAATTTACTTTTTTTTTTTTTTTTTTTTTTT
>NW_019269859.1:0-867 GCF_002738365.1 Cucurbita moschata
AACTGAATGATCCCTTGGCTCGAGCAAGAAAAGGAAAAGGTAGTCGTACTCAACGATAGAAAAGTTTGAGCTGGAAGATTGAATAACACCTGGTAAGAAAGGCGAGCTTAGCAGGTTTCTCCAAACGTATAAACAAAAAGAGGAAGCAACCGGTCCTAAAGAGGATACCGATACGCATACATTCTCGCATGGAAGAACTGATGGTGTTAATATAACACATGCGGAAGCAATTTTGATCTTATGAACTTTTACAACATCAATTATAGTAAATAACTAGCATGTTTATAAGTCTTAAAACTTAATGAGTTTAGATACTAACCTTTTTGTTTTTCAAACTCCTTTTTCCTTACGAATTGGTTTCGAACCACTACTAGTGTCTTCTCCACTATTCTCCGGCCTTAGAACGGGATTGTGGAATCTGGTGAGTGACTAAACTTGGGAGGGATTTTGTATATGTGAAGAGAGTGTTTGTGAGAGGTTTTTTCTCAAGGCTTTTCACCAAGAAGAAGAAGACCTTCCATGTACCATGATCACTCTATTTAAAGAGTCATGTTTGCATGTTCATGCAAATTTGAGACCACCAAATTTTGACACTCAAAATTCCACTCGAACTTGTGGGGTTAGTTGGCAAGGATGCAAGTTTGGTTAAACCAAATTTTGACACCTCAAGATTCCACTAACATGGATTTTTCCATTAAATAAAGTCAACATTTTGACTTTCTTCATTTTAATTCTAACAATTAATTTGAATAATGAATTTCAAATTAAAGTAACATTAAATGATTAATTAAACTATTTAATTAATATTTAATATTAATTCAAATTCCAATCCCAATGAATTCCGACACATAATTGATTAAGATATTT
>NW_019269859.1:1083-1443 GCF_002738365.1 Cucurbita moschata
TAACCTTGTTAACCAACATTCGTTAACTACTAGGACACTCCACTATAGCCTAGTAGTTGCACTCCCCTCACTATAGATATATTTCTATCCATTTGATATAACCATGATTAGTAAGTCGATCCTTCACAGGTTGTTTGTAACTAGAGCTGGGTCAATTTACCGTTTTACCACTAAAGTTACTTCTTGTTCGTTATGTCTCACTGATCCTCTAATGAACAATTGGTTTGTGGTCTAACCAGTAAACCGAATCCCTCTCAGGCAAATGAGAGGGTGGGGCCCCTTGTTCAAGACCTGGAGTCAGTGCTTAAGGGAACTACCTCTCTTGTATCCTTAAAAGTGGGTAGGAGTGAATTCCATCTT
>NW_019269860.1:0-389 GCF_002738365.1 Cucurbita moschata
TTAGGCCTGATGATTTATGATATAATTTCAAAGAAACGCAGTGCATAAAACAAAGAAAGTGTGCTTGAAATCGAAAGCCTAATTTGGAAACCCTAAACTTGGACGTTTGAACTACGTATTTAAAAAATCGAGTCACGGTCGACGTTCTTCGAAACTTTTGTTTGGAATTATTACGCCTGATGATTTAGGATATAATTTCCAAGAAACACAGTGCATAAATCAGAGAAAGTGTGCTTTAAATCGAAACCCTAATTTGGAAACCCTAAACATGGACGTTTGAACTACGTATTTAAAAAACCGAGTCACGGTCGACTTTCTTCGAAACTTTTGTTTGGAATGATTACGCCTGATGATTTAGGATATAATTTCAAAGAAACACAGTGCATAAA
>NW_019269860.1:855-1441 GCF_002738365.1 Cucurbita moschata
AAGAAACACAGTGCATAAATCAGAGAAAGTGTGCGTTAAATCGAAACCCTAATTTGGAAACCCTAAACTTGCTCGTTTGAACTACGTATTTAAAAAACCGAGTCACGACCGACGTTCTTAGAAACTTTTGTTTGGAATTATTACGCCTGATGATTTAGGATATAATTTCAAAGAAACACAGTGCATAAAACAGAGAAAGTGTGCTTTAAATCGAAACCCTAATTTGGAAACCCTAAACTTGGACGTTTGAACTACGTATTTAAAAAACCGAGTCACGGTCGACGTTCTTCGAAACTTTTGTTTGGAATGATTAGGCCTGATGATTTAGGATATAATTTCAAAGAAACGCAGTGCATAAAACAAAGAAAGTGTGCTTGAAATCGAAACCCTAATTTGGAAACCCTAAACTTGGACGTTCGAATTACGTATTTAAAAAACTGAGTCACGGTCGACGTTCTGCGAAACTTTTGTTTGGAATGATTAGGCCTGATTATTTAGGATATAATTTCAAAGAAACGCAGTGCATAAAACAGAGAAAGTGTGCTTGAAATCGAAACCCTAATTTGGAAACCTTAAACTTGCTCGT
>NW_019269861.1:0-1129 GCF_002738365.1 Cucurbita moschata
GGGACATTACTCTCCTTTGGCATAGCCATAATGACATAATAATCCTTATATAAGTATCTTTTCTTTTTCTCTCGTACCCACCTTATACATAACATGTTAAATTAACTCATACTTCAAAAAATAATTTCTCACTTTTGGAGATGCAAGGTATCGATCCTCATACCTCTCGCATGCTAAGTGAGTGCTCTAGCATTTGAGCTACATCCTCACAATTTTTGCATCACAAAATCCTAAATTTCCCGTCATCAATAATAGTGAAAATGAAGAAATATTGTTTCCCAACATGTCATGAATAAGGAAAAATTAAAAGGAAATAATATATTTAATAATAGATAGACTTATTTTTGGAGGTACACGGTATCGATCCCCATTGCTCTACCATGTGAGCTACATCCCCATGATGTTTACATCATAAAACCCTAAATGTCCCATCATCAATAATAGTGAAAATAAAAAAAATATCAAAATATTAATAACAAACAGTTTGGTTTGGTGATGTGGGGCATCGATAATTTTGAAAATGAAAAAATATAATAACAAATTAAATACTTTCTTTTGGAGATGCGGGTTATCAATCCCCGTACAACTCACATGCAAAGCGAGCGCTATACCATCTAAGCTACATCTCCACAATTTTTACGTCACAAAACCCTAAACGTCTCATCATGAATAATAGTGAAAATGAAAAAATATCGCTACTCATTATGTCATAAATAAGGAAATATTGAATAGAAATAAAATAGTAATAATAAACTGTTTCTTTTGGAGATGCAAGGTATCGATCCCCGTATCTCTCGCATGCTACATTCCCACAATTTTACATCAAACTTCCCGTCATCAATGATATTGAAAATGAAAAACTATCCCCGCTCATTATGTCGTAAATAAGGAAAAATTTAAAAGAACTAATATATTTAGTAAACGTTTCCTTTGTTGATGCATGGTATCGATCCCAGTACTTCTCACATGGGATGCAAACACTCTACCATCTAAGCTATATCATCAAGATTCTTATGTCACAAAATCTTAAACATCTCGTCATCAATAATAGTGAAAATAAAAAAATAACGCTATTCATTATGTCATTAAATAAGAAAAAAATTTAATAGAAATAAAATAGTAATAACGA
>NW_019269862.1:0-1439 GCF_002738365.1 Cucurbita moschata
CCATTTTGCACTCAAAATCCAAAGGTGTTAACATAGGAACTTTTTTGCCCATTGAGACAGGGTCGTTAACTCGATTTGAAAAGATGTTTTCTCGTTTTAGTATCATACCATATCCACTAAAGATTGTTCTAAGCTTAAAATATGGAAGAAAAAAAACATTTACTCGTGTCGAAAAGACTTCACAACCTCAACCCTTACGAAAAGACCCTCGTGGAGGCACCCGAATGGCTACGTGAAAAACCTTTGTTTCTTTCGATGTTTTTCGACGAATCTGTAAGGAAACGCTCAAGTTTAAGAATCTTACACATATAAATGGTTAAAATACGAATATTTTTCACTTTCGCTTCCGGGCCATTTTGCACTCAAAATCCAAAGGTGTTAACATAAGAACTTTTTTGCCCATTGAGACAGGGTCGTTAACTCGATCTGAAAAGATGTTTTCTCGTTTTAGTATCATACCATATCCACTAAAGATTGTCTTAAGCTTAAAATATGGAAGAAAAAAAACATTTATTCGTGTCGAAAAGACTTCACAACCTCAACCCTTACGAAAAGACCCTCGTGGAGGCACCCGAATGGCTACGTGAAAAACCTTTGTTTCTTTCGATGTTTTTCGACGAATCTGTAAGGAAACGCTCAAGTTTAAGAATCTTACACATATAAATGGTTAAAATACGAATATTTTTCACTTTCGCTTCCGGGCCATTTTGCACTCAAAATCCAAAGGTGTTAACATAGGAACTTTTTTGCCCATTGAGACAGGGTCGTTAACTCGATCTGAAAAGATGTTTTCTCGTTTTAGTATCATACCATATCCACTAAAGATGGTCCTAAGCATAAAATATGGAAGAAAAAAAACATTTACTCGTGTCGAAAAGACTTCACAACCTCAACCCTTACGAAAAGACCCTCGTGGAGGCACCCGAATGGCTACGTGAAAAACCTTTGTTTCTTTCGATGTTTTTCGACGAATCTGTAAGGAAACGCTCAAGTTTAAGAATCTTACACATATAAATGGTTAAAATACGAATATTTTTCACTTACGCTTCCGGGCCATTTTGCACTCAAAATCCAAAGGTGTTAACATAGGAACTTTTTTGCCCATTGAGACAGGGTCGTTAACTCGATCTGAAAAGATGTTTTCTCGTTTTAGTATCATACCATATCCACTAAAGATTGTCCTAAGCATAAAATATGGAAGAAAAAAAAACATTTACTCGTGTCGAAAAGACTTCACAACCTCAACCCTTACGAAAAGACCCTCGTGGAGGCACCCGAATGGCTACGTGAAAAACCTTTGTTTCTTTCGATCTTTTTCGACGAATCTGTAATGAAACGCTCAAGTTTAAGAATCTTACACATATAAATGGTTAAAATAAGAATATTTTTCACTTTCGCTTCCGGGCCATTTTGCACTCAAAATCCAAAGGTGTTAACAT
>NW_019269863.1:0-208 GCF_002738365.1 Cucurbita moschata
GCTTGATCATTACCCAAAGAAATTTCGAAAAACGTTAACCGTGACTCGGTTTTTTTTTATCAAGTACTTCACACGTTACAGATTAGGGTTTCCGAATTAGGGTTTCGATTTTAAGCACTCTTTTATTATTTCATGGACACATCTTCTTAGAAATTGTATAATAATTCATTATGCCTGATCATTACCCAAAGAAATTTTGAAAAACGTT
>NW_019269863.1:665-1437 GCF_002738365.1 Cucurbita moschata
CAACGAAAAATTTCAAAAAACGTCGACCATGACTCAGTTTTTTTAGCACGTACTTCAAACGTCCCAGATTAATGTTTGATTTTAATCTCTCTTTTACTATTCTATGCACTCCGTTTCTTCGAAATTCTATTCTAATTCAACATGCTTGATCATTACCCAAAGAAATTTCGAAAAACGTTAACCGTGACTCGGTTTTTTTTTATCATGTACTTCAAACGTCACAGATTAGGGTTTCCGAATTAGGGTTTCGATTTTAAGCACTCTTTTATTATTTCATGGACACATCTTCTTAGAAATTGTATAATAATTCATTATGCCTGATCATTACCCAAAGAAATTTCGAAAAACGTTAACCGTGACTCGGTTTTTTTTTATCATGTACTTCAAACGTCACAGATTAGGGTTTCCGAATTAGGGTTTCGATTTTAAGCACTCTTTTACTGTTTTTAACACTCCGTTTCTTCGACATTCTATTTTAAATCATCAAGCCTAATCATTCGCAACGAAAGTTTCAAAAACCTTCGACCGTGACTCAGTTTTTTTAGCACGTACTTCAAACGTCCCAGATTAGGATTCGATTTTAATCTCTCTTTTACTGTTCTATGCACTCCGTTTCTTCGAAATGCTATTCTAATTCAACATGCTTGATCATTACCCACAGAAATTTCGAAAAACGTTGACTGTGACACGGTTTTTTTATCATGTACTTCAAACGTCACAGATTAGGGTTTCCGAATTAGGGTTTCGATTTTAAGCACTCTTTTACTGTTTT
>NW_019269864.1:0-1436 GCF_002738365.1 Cucurbita moschata
AAAAAAAAAAGTACTCCACGGAAAATGTGACCCAGTAGGGTACTAATCCCATTTCAAGACACATAAACATCGACAAAAATCAAAATGACCCTCTTCTCAAGCTATACACTGATCAAAATGGCCATACACATAGGCATTCACAACACTCAAATAACACATACGCACACACTTACACAAACTCATTTATACACACTTAAAACACACAACACTCACAAACACACTCAACTTACTCATATACACAGTTACGGTCTTTAGGTCAAAACACATAAAAACACACACAAACGAACCTCAGAAAACACATCAAAAGATACCTCATCATTATACATAACCAGAAATGATACTATGTCTGGGCACCCTTATTACAACTCCCGACCTCTGAGACTTTGGTCCATCTCACCCGAGACAAAATGGATCACTGCAAGTCGGCCACAATCCACTGTGTGCTGTTTCCGCCGAGTTCGTGGTTATGCTAGCGGATAAAAGACCCCACCCAAGTAATTAATGGGTGAATAGGCAAGGCGAGTAGGGAATTAAAGCATATTATCACACTGTTTCTTGTGTTTCTGACATCCTCCTTATTTGTTCGCTAACTTGAGTTATACGGCTGCTGGACACTTGTACAATTGATTCGATATTTTCATGTAAGTTATCATTCTCAATAACCAGAAATGATAATATGTCTGCACCCTTATTACAACTCCCGACCTCTGAGACTTTGGTCCATCTCACCCGAGACAAAATGGATCACTGCAAGTCGGCCACAATCCACTGTGTGCTGTTTCCGCCGAGTTCGTGGTTATGCTAGCGGATAAAAGACCCCACCCAAGTAATTAATGGGTGAATAGGCAAGGCGAGTAGGGAATTAAAGCATATTATCACACTGTTTCTGGTGTTTCTGACATCCTCCTTATTTGTTCGCTAACTGTCGTTATACGGCGGATTGATCCTCCTACAATCGAATCGCTATTATCGTGTAAGTAATTGTCTTATCCTACATGGGATGCGAATGACACTTATTGTCATCGTCTTTACCGTCCCATGGATGATAATGATAATTACAAGCGTGATATAGCACACAATCTTAAGTCTTGCTCTTGTTTTTGTTCGGGGAAATCCTCTATTTTTGTAAGGCAGAATACTATATTTTTGTAAGGGCGAATTATGCTAATTTCTGTGTAATATACATTGCATATTACCCACAAAACTTATTGAAAGAAAGAGGCTTTCCTGACAACAATTTATATTAACNCTCTATTTTTGTAAGGCAGAATACTATATTTTTGTAAGGGCGAATTATGCTAATTTCTGTGTAATATGCAATGTATATTACACAGAAATTAGCATAATTCGCCCTTACAAAAATATAGTATTCTGCCTTACAAAAATAGAGGATTTCCCCGAACAAAAACAAGAGCAAGACTTAAGATTGTGTGCTA
>NW_019269865.1:0-540 GCF_002738365.1 Cucurbita moschata
AATAAAAGAGTGCTTAAAATCGAAACCCTAATTCTGATCAGGCATAATGAATTATTATAGAATTTCTAAGAAGAGGTGTGCATGAAACAATAAAAGAGTGCTTAAAATCGAAACCCTAATTCGAAAACCTAATCTGTGACGATTGAAGTACATGCTAAAAAACCCAGTCACGTTTGACGTTTTTCAAAATTCCTGTCGATAATGATCAGGGATGTTGAATTAGAATATAATTTCGAAGAAACGGAGTGCATAGAACAGTAAAAGAGAGATTAAAATCGAACCCTAATAGGGACGTTTGAAGTACGTGCTAAAAAAACTGAGTCACGGTCGACGTTTTTTGAAACTTTCGTTGCGAATAATTAATCTTGATGATTTAAAAAAGAATGTCGAAGAAACGGAGTGTAAAAAACAGTAAAAGAGTGCTTAAAATCGAAACCCAAATTCGGAAACCCTAATCTGTGACGTTTGAAGTACATGATAAAAAAAAAACCGAGTCACGGTCAACGTTTGTCAAAATTTCTGTGGGTAATGATTAGGCAT
>NW_019269865.1:676-1436 GCF_002738365.1 Cucurbita moschata
GTTTGACGTTTTTCAAAATTCCTGTCGATATTGATCAGGCATGTTGAATTAGAATATAATTTCGAAGAAACGGAGTGCATAGAACAATAAAAGAGAGATTAAAATCGAACCCTAATCTGGGACGTTTGAATTACGTGCTAAAAAAACTGAGTCACGGTCGACGTTTTTTGAAACTTTCGTTGCGAATGATTAGGCTTGATGATTTAAAATAGAATGTCGAAGAAACGGAGTGTAAAAAACAGTAAAAGAGTGCTTAAAATCGAAACCCTCATTCGGAAACCCTAATCTGTGACGTTTGAAGTACATGATAAAAAAAAAACCGAGTCACGGTCAACGTTTGTCAAAATATCTGTGGGTAATGATTAGGCATCATGAATTATTATAGAATTTCTAAGAAGAGGTGTGCATGAAACAATAAAAGAGTGCTTAAAATCGAAACCCTAATTCGGAAACCCTAATCTGTGACGTTTGAAGTGCATGATAAAAAAAAAGAGGTGTGCATGAAACAATAAAAGAGTGCTTAAAATCGAAACCCTAATTCGGAAACCCTAATCTGTGACGTTTGAAGTACATGATAAAAAAAAAACCGAGTCACGGTCAACGTTTGTCAAAATTTCTGTGGGTAATGATTAGGCATCATGAATTATTATAGAATTTCTAAGAAGAGGTGTGCATGAAACAATAAAAGAGTTCTTAAAATCGAAACCCTAATTCGGAAACCCTAATCTGTGACGTTTGAAGTACATGTTAAAAAAACCCA
>NW_019269866.1:0-855 GCF_002738365.1 Cucurbita moschata
GTCTCAGTGGGCAAAAAAAGTTCCTATGTTAACACCTATGGATTTTCAGTGCAAAATGGCCCGGAATCGAAAGTGAAAAAAAGTCGTATTTTCACCATTTATAAGTGTAAGACTCTTAAACTTGAGAATTTCCTTACAGATTCGTCGAAAAACATCGAAAGAAACAAAGGTTTTTCACATAGTCATTCGGGTGCCTCCACGAGGGTCTTTTCGTAAGGGTTGAGGTTGTGAAGTCTTTTCGACACGAGTAAATGTTTTTTTTCTTCCATATTTTAAGCGTAGGACAATCTTTAGTGGATATGGTATGATACTGAAACGAGAAAACAACTTTTCAGATCGAGTTAACGACCCTGTCTCAGTGGGCAAAAAAAGTTCCTATGTTAACACCTATGGATTTTCAGTGCAAAATGGCCCGGAATCGAAAGTGAAAAAAAGTCGTATTTTCACCATTTATATGTGTAAGACTCTTAAACTTGAGCGTTTCCTTACAGATTCGTCGAAAAACATCGAAAGAAACAAAGGTTTTTCACATAGTCATTCGGGTGCCTCCACGAGGGTCTGTTCGTAAGGGTTGAGGTTGTGAAGTCTTTTCGACACGAGTAAATGTTTTTTTTCTTCCATATTTTAAGCGTAGGACAATCTTTAGTGGATATGGTATGATACTGAAACGAGAAAACAACTTTTCAGATCGAGTTAACGACCCTGTCTCAGTGGGCAAAAAAAGTTCCTATGTTAACACCTATGGATTTTGAGTGCAAAAAGGCCCGAAATCGAAAGTGAAAAAAAGTCGTATTTTCACCATTTATATGTGTAAGACTCTTAAACTTGAGCGTTTCCTTACAGATTCGTCGAAAA
>NW_019269866.1:1224-1434 GCF_002738365.1 Cucurbita moschata
AATCTTTAGTGGATATGGTATGATACTGAAACGAGAAAACAACTTTTCAGATCGAGTTAACGACCCTGTCTCAGTGGGCAAATAAAGTTCCTATGTTAACACCTATGGATTTTGAGTGCAAAAAGGCCCGAAATCGAAAGTGAAAAAAAGTCGTATTTTCACCATTTATATGTGTAAGACTCTTAAACTTGAGCGTTTCCTTACAGATTC
>NW_019269867.1:0-1432 GCF_002738365.1 Cucurbita moschata
TGTCTCAATGGGCAAAAAAGTTCCTATGTTAACACCTTTGGATTTTGAGTGCAAAATGGCCCGGAAGCGAAAGTGAAAAAAAGTCGTATTTTCACCATTTATATGTGTAAGATTCTTAAACTTGAGCCTTTCCTTACAGATTCGTAGAAAAACATCGAAAGAAACAAAGGTTTTTCACGTAGCCATTCGGGTGCCTCCACGAGGGTCTTTTCGTAAGGGTTGAGGTTGTGAAGTCTTTTCGACACGAGTAAATGTTTTTTCTCTTCCATATTTTAAGCTTAGGACAATCTTTAGTGGATATGGTATGATACTAAAACGAGAAAACATCTTTCTAGATCGAGTTAACGACCCTGTCTCGATGGGCAAGAATGTTCCTATGTTAACACCTTTGGATTTTGAGTGCAAAATGGCCCGGAAGCGAAAGTGAAAAAAATTCGTATTTTAACCATTTATATGTGTAAGATTCTTAAACTTGAGCGTTTCCTTACAGATTCGTCGAAAAACATCGAAAGAAACAAAGGTTTTACACGTAGCCATTCGGGTGCCTCCACGAGGGTCTTTTCGTAAGGGTTAAGGTTGTGAAGTCTTTTCGACACGAATAAATGTTTTTTTTCTTCCATATTTTAAGCTTAGGACAATCTTTAGTGGATATGGTATGATAGTAAAACGAGAAAACATCTTTCTAGATCGAGTTAACGACCCTGTCTCGATGGGCAAGAATGTTCCTATGTTAACACCTTTGGATTTTGAGTGCAAAATGGCCCGGAAGGGAAAGTGAAAAAAATTCGTATTTTAACCATTTATATGTGTAAGATTCTTAAACTTGAGCGTTTCCTTACAGATTCGTCGAAAAACATCGAAAGAAACTAAGGTTTTTCACGTAGCCATTCGGGTGCCTCCACGAGGGTCTTTTCGTAAGGGTTGAGGTTGTGAAGACTTTTCGACACGAGTAAATGTTTTTTTTCTTCCATATTTTAAGCTTAGGACAATCTTTAGTGGATATGGTATGATACTAAAACGAGAAAACATCTTTTCAGATCGAGTTAACGACCCTGTCTCGATGGGCAAGAATGTTCCTATGTTAACACCTTTGGATTTTGAGTGCAAAATGGCCCGGAAGCGAAAGTGAAAAATATTCGTATTTTAACAATTTATATGTGTAAGATTCTTAAACTTGAGCGTTTCCTTACAGATTCGTCGAAAAACATCGAAAGAAACTAAGGTTTTTCACGTAGCCATTCGGGTGCCTCCACGAGGGTCTTTTCGTAAGGGTTGAGGTTGTGAAGTCTTTTCGACACGAGTAACTGTTTTTTCTCTTCCATATTTTAAGCTTAGGACAATCTTTAGTGGATATGGTATGATACTAAAACGAGAAAACAACTTTTCAGATCGAGTTAACGACCCTGTCTCAATGGGCAAAAAAAGTTCCTAT
>NW_019269868.1:0-831 GCF_002738365.1 Cucurbita moschata
CATTATCGACAGGAATTTTGAAAAACGTCAAACGTGACTGGGTCTTTTTAGCATGTACTTCAAACGTCACAGATTAGGGTTTCCGAATTAGGGTTTCGATTTTAAGCACTCTTTTCTTGTTTCATGCTCACCTCTTCTTAGAAATTCTATAATAATTCATTATGCCTCATCATTACCCACAGAAATTTTGAAAAACGTTGACCGTGACTCGGTTTTTCTTTATCATGTACTACAAACGTCACAGATTAGGGTTTCCGAATTTAGGGTTTCGAATTAAAGCACTCTTTTACTGTTTTTTACACTCCGTTTCTTCGATATTCTATTTTAAATCATCAAGCCTAATCATTCGAAACGAAAGTTTCAAAAAACGTCGATCGTGACTCAGTTTTTTTAGCACGTACTTCAAACGTCCCAGATTAGGGTTCGATTTTAATCTCTCTTTTACTGTTCTATGCACTCCGTTTCTTCGAAATTATATTCTAATTCAACATGCCTGATCATTATCGACAGGAATTTTGAAAAACGTCAAACGTGACTGGGTCTTTTTAGCATGTACTTCAAACGTCACAGATTAGGGTTTCCGAATTAGGGTTTCGATTTTAAGCACTCTTTTATTGTTTCATGCACACCTCTTCTTAGAAATTCTATAATAATTCATTATGCCTGATCATTACCCACAGAAATATCGAAAACCGTTGACCGTAACTCGGTTTTTTTTTATCATGTACTTCAAACGTCACAGATTAGGGTTTCCGAATTTAGGGTTTCGAATTAAAGCACTCTTTTACTGTTTTTTACACTCCGTTTCTTCGACATTCTATTTTAAATCAT
>NW_019269868.1:1232-1432 GCF_002738365.1 Cucurbita moschata
TTCGACATTCTATTTTAAATCATCAAGCCTAATCATTCGCAACGAATGTTTCAAAAAACGTCGACCGTGACTGAGTTTTTTTAGCACGTACTTCAAACGTCCCAGATTAGGGTTTGATTTTAATCTCTCTTTTACTGTTCTATGCACTCCGTTTCTTCGAAATTATATTCTCTTTCAACATGCCTGATCATTATCGACAG
>NW_019269869.1:0-1352 GCF_002738365.1 Cucurbita moschata
TAACTCAGTTGACTTATAATCATAATAGTCATTTATTTAACAATAAGGGTGTTAGCATGCATTTGGAAATGAACCATATCTAAAAAATTTAGATAAAATAGAAAAGAATTGTAATCTCAAAGACAATGATACTATGTGAAACTAGCCTCAACTTAACTCTTAGGGGCGGTAAACCAACGGTTCCTTCACCCAAGACCCATGGCCCAACTCCTAACATGGTAGGGATAATCTAGAGAATCATTCCAAGAACCCTAACGAATGGGTTACAAACTCACATTATCAAGCTCGACAACAAACAATGTCGCCGGCAAACTTAGGAATAAAAATAGGAGACATTTTATAGATTTAGGAGGAGTAAGTGAAAACAAAAAGAGAGTCATGACCCATTTTCGATGGGTTCTCGAAGCACCTATTGCAAGTTAAGAGAGGTTGAAAACAAAGTAGAATGTTTTCTCAAAAATAGTTGGTGTTGTTTGTCTAGGACAATCTTAGTTTTTTACCATGTTCATAGTGGGTGAAGTAGCCTAATTCTAAGTTTTTGACCATGTTCATAGTGGGTGCTTGGATATCACACTCTTTTCTTAATGATTTCTTGATTCAAAAAATAGTTGGTGTTATTTTCTTATTTCATTTTATTTTACAGTTTCTATCTTTGATTAAAAACTTTTATGTACTTTGGACCTTTGTTAGAGTTATGTTATAGATACTTTGTTCAATTTCAAATGGTTAATGCGATAATTTAGTCATTTCCGAGGTCTCTCTTGTTGAACAACGTCATGGTTGAGATGAGCAGGTGATTCAAATGGTTAATGCAATAATCCAATCATTTTCGAGGTCTCTCTTGTTGAACGACATCATGGTTGAGATGAGCACCCGAGTGAGTTTGACAAGTTGGGTTGTAGAGAACCACATCCCAAGCCAAGTTCATGTGGGCTTAACAAAGTTAAAATCCAAGAACACAACCCCTTAAATGGATACCAGGATGCTAAGGAATTAAAAAGCTTTATTTTTGACGTAGAACAATATTTGAAGGTTACTGGAACTTGCTCATAGGACCTAAGAGTTACGTTGGTTGCAATGCATCTCATGGACGATGCAAAACTATGGTGGCGCTTGAAGGTGAATGGTATAAAAAATGGGTCATGCACCATAAACTCATAGGAAGACTATTGATCGAATCGATGCAATCGACGCTCCTCTAGATGGGTTGCCAATAAAAAACCTAACGTTTGATGTTGACCCTTTTGAAGAAAAAGCCACACGATCGAACAGCTCGAAACGTCGCGGTAACTCTGAGAACTCTATCACACACATGAAAGGACTTGTCGAAGAGTTAGACATTACTCAAAACA
>NW_019269870.1:0-653 GCF_002738365.1 Cucurbita moschata
AAAACATCGACCGTGACCCGGTTATTTTTAGCACGTTCTTTGAACGTCAAAAATCAGGGTTTCGAATTAAGGTTTCGATTTTAAGCACTCTTTTACTGTTTTTTGCACTCCGTTACTACGAAATTCTATTCTAAATCATCAAGCCTAATCATTCGCCGCAAAAGTTTCGAAAAACGTCGACCGTGACTCGGTTATTTTTAGCACGTNTCGAAATTTTATTCTAAATCATCAAGCCTAATCATTCGCCGCAAAAGTTTCGAAAAACGTCGACCGTCACTCAGTTATTTTTAGCACATTCTTTGAACGTCAAAAATCAGGGTTTCGAATTAAGGTTTCGATTTTAAGCACTCTTTTACTGTTTTCTGCACTCCGTTACTTCGAAATTCTATTCTAAATCATCAAGCCTAATCATTCGCCGCAAAAGTTTCGAAAAACGTCGACCGTTTCTCGGTTTGTTTTAACACGTTCTTCGAACGTCAAAAATCAGGGTTTCGATTTTAAGCACTCTTTTACTGTTTCTGCACTCTGTTACTTCGAAATTCTATTCTAAATCATCAAGCCTAATCATTCGCCGCAAAAGTTTCGAAAAACGTCGACCGTTTCTCGGTTTGTTTTAACACGTTCTTCGAACGTCAAAAATCAGGGTTTCGAAT
>NW_019269870.1:672-1428 GCF_002738365.1 Cucurbita moschata
TTTGTTTTAACACGTTCTTCGAACGTCAAAAATCAGGGTTTCGATTTTAAGCACTCTTTTACTGTTTTCTGCACTCCGGTACTTCGAAATTCTATTCTAAATCATCAAGCCTAATTATTCGCCGCAAAAGTTTCGAAAAACGTCGACCGTCACTCGGTTATTTTTAGCACGTTCTTTGAACGTCAAAAATCAGGGTTTCGAATTAAGGTTTCGATTTTAAGCACTCTTTTACTGTTTTCTGCACTCCGTTACTTCGAAATTCTATTCTAAATCATCAAGCCTAATCATTCGCCGCAAAAGTTTCGAAAAACGTCGACCGTGACTCGGTTATTTTTAACACGTTCTTTGAACGTCAAAAATCAGGGTTTCGAATTAAGGTTTCGATTTTAAGCACTCTTTTACTGTTTTCTGCACTCCGTTACTTCGAAATTCTATTCTAAATCATCAAGCCGAATCATTCACCGCAAAAGTTTCGAAAAACGTCGACCGTGACTCGGTTATTTTTAACACGTTCTTTGAACGTCAAAAATCAGGGTTTCGAATTAAGGTTTCGATTTTAAGCGCTCTTTTACTTTTTTCTGCACTCCGTTACTTCGAAATTCTATTCTAAATCATCAAGCCTAATCATCCGCCGCAAAAGTTTTGAAAAACGTCGACCGTGACTCGGTTATTTTTAGCACGTTCTTTGAACGTCAAAAATCAGGGTTTCGAATTAAGGTTTCGATTTTAAGCACTCTTTTACTGTTTTCTGCACTC
>NW_019269871.1:0-809 GCF_002738365.1 Cucurbita moschata
TTTTTTTCACTTTCGATTCCGGGCCATTTTGCACTCAAAATCCATAGGTGTTAACATAGGAACTTTTTTTGCCCACTGAGACAGGGTCGTTAACTCGATCTGAAAAGTTGTTTTCTCGTTTCAGTAACATACCATATCCACTAAAGATTGTCCTAAGCTTAAAATATGGAAGAAAAAAAACATTTACTCGTGTCGTAAAGACTTCACAACCCCAACCCTTACGAAAAGACCCTCGTGGAGGCACCCGAATGACTATGTGAAAAACCTCTGTTTCTTTCGATGGTTTTCGACGAATCTGTAAGGAAACGCTCAAGTTTAAGAGTCTTACTCATATAAATGGTGAAAATACGACTTTTTTTCACTTTCGATTCCGGGCCATTTTGCACTCAAAATCCATAGGTGTTAACATAGGAACTTTTTTTGCCCACTGAGACAGGGTCGTTAACTCGATCTGAAAAGTTGTTTTCTCATTTCAGTATCATACCATATCCACTAAAGATTGTCCTAAGCTTAAAATATGGAAGAAAAAAAACATTTACTCGTGTCGAAAAGACTTCACAACCCCAACCCTTACGAAAAGACCCTCGTGGAGGCACCCGAATGACTATGTGAAAAACCTCTGTTTCTTTCGATGGTTTTCGACGAATCTGTAAGGAAACGCTCAAGTTTAAGAGTCTTACTCATATAAATGGTGAAAATACGACTTTTTTTCACTTTCGATTCTGGGCCATTTTGCACTCAAAATCCATAGGTGTTAACATAGGAACTTTTTTTGCCCACTGAGACAGGGTCGTTAACTCGATCTGAAA
>NW_019269871.1:1207-1428 GCF_002738365.1 Cucurbita moschata
AGTATCATACCATATCCACTAAAGATTGTCCTAAGCTTAAAATATGGAAGAAAAAAAACATTTACTCGTGTCGAAAAGACTTCACAACCCCAAACCTTACGAAAAGACCCTCGTGGAGGCACCCGAATGACTATGTGAAAAACCTTTGTTTCTTTCGATGTTTTTCGACGAATCTGTAAGGAAACGCTCAAGTTTAAGAGTCCTACACATATAAATGGTGA
>NW_019269872.1:0-1426 GCF_002738365.1 Cucurbita moschata
GATAATTTAGAATAGAATTCCGAAGTAACGAAGTGCAGAAAACAGTAAAGGAGTGCTTAAAATCGAAACCCTAATTCGGAAACCCTGGTTTTGGAACTTCGAAGAACGTGCTAAAAAAGCCGAGTCAAGGTTGACGTTTTTTGAAACTTTTGCGTCGAATATTAGGCTTGATGATTTAGAATAGAATTTCGAAGTAACGGATTGCAGAAAACAATAAAAGAGTAATTAAAATCGAAACCCTAATTCGGAAACCCTGATTTTGGACATTCGAAGAACGTGCTAAAAAAGCCGAGTCACGGTCGACGTTTTTCGAAACTGTATCGGCGAATGATTAGGCTTGATGATTTAGAATGGAATTTCGAAATAACGGAGCGCAGAAAACAGTGAAAGAGTGCTTAAAATCGAAACCCTTAATCGAAAACCCTGATTTTGGAAATCGTAGTACGTGCTAAAAAAACCGAGTCACGATCCACGTTTTTTGAAACTTTTGCGGGGAATGATTAGGCTTGATAAGTTAGAATAGAATTCCGAAGTAACGGAGTGCAGAAAACAGTAAAAGAGTGCTTAAAATCGAAACCCTAATTCGGAAACCCTAAGTTTGGACATTCGAAGAACGTGCTAAAAAAGCCGAGTCACGGTCGACGTTTTTCGAAACTGTTGTGGCGAATGATTAGGCTTGATGATTTAGAGTAGAATTTCGAAGTAACGGAGCGCAGAAAACAGTAAAAGAGTGCTGAAAATCAAACCCTAATTTTAGACATTCAAAGAACGTTCTAAAAAAGCCGAGTCACGGTCGACGTTTTTCGAAACTGTATCGGCGAATGATTAGGCTTGATGATTTAGAATGGAATTTCGAAATAACGGAGCGCAGAAAACAGTGAAAGAGTGCTTAAAATCGAAACCCTTAATCGAAAACCCTGATTTTGGAAATCGTAGTACGTGCTAAAAAAACCGAGTCACGATCCACGTTTTTTGAAACTTTTGCGGGGAATGATTAGGCTTGATAAGTTAGAATAGAATTCCGAAGTAACGGAGTGCAGAAAACAGTAAAAGAGTGCTTAATATCGAAACCCTAATATAGAAACCCTAAGTTTGGACATTCGAAGATGGTGCTAAAAAAGCCGAGTCACGGTCGACGTTTTTCGAAACTTTTGCGGCGAATGTTTAGGCTTGATGATTTAGAATAGAATTTCGAAGTAAGGAAGTGCAGAAAACAGTAAAAGAGTGCTTAAAATCGAAACCCTAATTCGGAAACCCTGGTTTTGGAACTTCGAAGAACGTGCTAAAAAAGCCAAGTCACGGTCGACGTTTTTTGAAACTTTTGCGGCGAATGATTAGGCTTTATAATTTAGAATAGAATTCCGAAGTAACGAAGTGCAGAAAACAGTAAAGGAGTGCTTAAAATCGAAACCCTAATTCGGAAACC
>NW_019269873.1:0-1426 GCF_002738365.1 Cucurbita moschata
AGTGATTCGAATCTCAAACAAGTGTTTGAGATATTTGATCAACAAGAATCATTCAAGCTAGACATGATCGATCTTGCTTGTGGAGTGATTCGAATCTCAATCAAGTGTTCTTGTCTTGAGACAATCGATCAACAAGGTAATCCGAATCTTATTCCCCTTGTATTGATTCCTTATCTTATCAAGCGGTTTTGGTAATTACTATATCGAATGAGTTCTCTGCAGCTTCTGACTTCGTAGTGCTTAATGCTCAGCTAAATAAAACGAAAACGAACAAGGAAGCTCCTTATTCTCAAGTACTGGCATGTAACAAAAGATCAGTCAGATTACTGCCTTCCAAGCCTACTTTCTTCCAATGCATTCGTATTCCCGTAAGGAAGTGCTTTCTTTCTGACTTTCAGATTTCCTATCTCTGTTCTTTCTGTAACTGATAAAGAAATTAGTCTGGATCTTAGCGCTAACTCCTACTAGCTTGATTCTCAATTTCCTCAAGCACAACAAGATAAATAGGAATCGAAGCCTGATCTAATGACTCCGGTTAAAAGTTTGGTCCCAAACTCTTTTTTTGAGTTACGGCTCAGAATATCCATAGGACGGAAGTCTGTACTTTTCGTACACAAAGGAAAGGTCGGTGGAAAAAGCTGACTAAGTCCTCAAGCAGTAAACTCCTCGGAGCAGATGCGTACAAGACTGCTACTTCTGACTCGCCTATGACGGATTTCCTGCTTCGCTTTGGAGTTACACTTGGATCCTGTAGTAAGATAATAGAATAGAATAGAATAGAAGGAAAAGGAATAAGAATTCAATCCCTTCATCTACGGCTTATGGTCAAATAGAGGAGTAAGTGAGAACAGCAACTTCCGAAGTCAGGCTTCAGGCTTCTTAGGTCGAATAAGGAGAGGTACAACTTCTCTTGGTCTTAGCTTGCAGGTCTTCCCCCCTTCCTAGTTCAGGGAATTTGCCTGATCTTTACTTTCAACGCAATTTCTTTCCCCTGTAAGTCAATAGAAAGACTTGTTATCAAAGGTTTTTTTCTGTCTACAATCAGATAGATCTGATTTGCTGTCCGGCGAGTTAAAGACTGAAATGAATTAGCTCTTAGAACACTCATCCAAACTGAATGAGAAATAGTTAAGGCATTTCGTCAGACTGACGTTTTCTCTTTCTCTGGGAAAGTCACTTAAAGTACTGAAATAGAAAGATAATGACTGATTTGATCATGCTTCTATGTCTCCAGCAGGGATTGCAAATAGGTAGTCCCATACTTCATTATATATATATCTTACGGGCGGGATTCTATAGCTTTAGGAAGTCCATAAAGACTAAAGGTCTATGGGACCCACTAAAAGAATCTCTCGATATCAATTATAGACCAACGGACGTGAACAGAGAGAGGGTGTTTGAAAGAAAGCTTGATCCTACAGCTTAG
>NW_019269874.1:0-1424 GCF_002738365.1 Cucurbita moschata
CAGTAAAAGAGTTCTTAAAATCGAAACCCAAATTCGGAACCCTGATTTTTGAGGTTCGAAGAACGTGGTTAAAAAACCGTGTCACGGTCGATCTTTTTCGAAACTTTTGCGGCGAATGATTAGGTATGATGATTTAGAATAGAATTTCGAAGTAACGGTCTGCAGAAAACAATAAAAGAGTGCTTAAGATCGAAACCTAAATTCGGAACCCTTATTTTTGACGTTCGAAGAACGTGCTTAAAAAACCGTGTCACAATCGACGTTTTTCGAAACTTTTGCGGCGAATGATTAGGCTTGATGATTTAGAATAGAATTTCGAAGTAACGGAGTGCAGAAAAAAGGAAAAGAGTGCTTAAAATCGAAACCCAAATTCGTAACCCTTATTTTTGACGTTCGAAGAACGTGCTTAAAAAACCGTGTCACGGTCGACGTTTTTCGAAACTTTTGCGGCGAATGATTAGGCTTGATGATTTAGAATAGAATTTCGAAGTAACGGAGTGCAGAAAACAGTAAAAGAGTGCTTAAAATCGAAACCCTAATTCGTAACCCTGATTTTGGACGTTCGAAGAACGTGCTAAAAAAACCGAGTCACGATCGACGTTTTTTGAAACTTTTGGGGCGAATGATTAGGCTTGATGATTTAGAATAGAATTTCGAAGTAACGGAGTGCAGAAAAAAGTAAAAGACTGCTTAAAATCGAAACCCAAATTCGTAACCCTGATTTTTGACGTTCGAAGAACGTGCTTAAAAAACCGTGTCACAATCGACGTTTTTCGAAACTTTTGCGGCGAATGATTAGGCTTGATGATTTAGAATAGAATTTCGAAGTAACGGAGTGCAGAAAACAGTAAAAGAGTGCTTAAAATCGAAACCTTAATTCGAAACCCTGATTTTTGACGTTCAAAGAACGTGCTAAAAATAACCGAGTCACGGTCGACGTTTTTCGAAACTTTTGTGGCGAATGATTAGGTATGATGATTTAGAATAGAATTTCGAAGTAACGGTCTGCAGAAAACAATAAAAGAGTGCTTAAGATCGAAACCTAAATTCGGAACCCTTATTTTGGATGTTCGAAGAACGTGCTTAAAAAACCGAGTCACGGTCGACGTTTTTCGAAACTTTTGTGGCGAATGATTAGGCTTGATGATTTAGAATAGAATTTCGAAGTAACGGAGTGCAGAAAAAAGTAAAAGACTGCTTAAAATCGAAACCCAAATTCGGAACCCTTATTTTTGACGTTCGAAGAACGTGCTTAAAAAGCCGTGTCACGGTCGACGTTTTTCGAAACTTTTGTGGCGAATGATTAGGTTTGATGATTTAGAATAGAATTTCGAAGTAACGGAGTGCAGAAAACAGTAAAAGAGTGCTGACAATCGAAACCCAAATTCGGAACCCTGATTTTTGACGTTCGAAGAACGTGCTTA
>NW_019269875.1:0-1424 GCF_002738365.1 Cucurbita moschata
CAGGAATTTTGAAAACGTCAAACGTGACTGGGTCTTTTTAGCATGTACTTCAAACGTCACAGATTAGGGTTTCCAAATTAGGGTTTCGATTTTAAGCATTCTTTTATTGTTTCATGCACACCTCTTCATAGAAATTCTATAATAATTGATTATGCCTGATCATTACCCACAGAAATTTTGAAAAACGTTGACCGTGACTCGGTTTTTTTTTTATCATGTACTTCAAACGTCACAGATTAGGGTTTCCGAATTTAGGGTTTCGAATTAAAGCACTCTTTTACTGTTTTTTACACTCCGTTTCTTCGACATTCTATTTTAAATCATCAAGCCTAATCATTCGCAACGAATGTTTCAAAAAACGTCGACCGTGACTCAGTTTTTTTAGCACGTACTTCGAACGTCCCAGATTAGGGTTCGATTTTAATCTCTCTTTTACTGTTCTATGCACTCCGTTTCTTAGAAATTATATTCTCTTTCAACATGCCTGATCATTATCGACAGGAATTTTGAAAAACGTCAAACGTGACTGGGTCTTTTTAGCATGTACTTCAAACGTCACAAATTAGGGTTTCCGAATTAGGGTTTCGATTTTAAGCACTCTTTTATTGTTTCATGCACACCTCTTCTTAGAAATTCTAAAATAATTCATTATGCCTGATCATTACCCACAGAAATTTCGAAAAACGTTGACCGTGACTCGGTTTTTTTTTTATCATTTACTTCAAACGTCACAGATTAGTGTTTCCGACTTAGGGTTTCGATTTTAAGCACTCTTTTACTGTTTTTTACACTCCGTTTCTTCGACATTCTATTTTAAATCATGAAGCCTAATCATTCGCAACGAATGTTTCAAAAAACGTCGACCGTGACTCAGTTTTTTTAGCACGTACTTCAAACGTCCCAGATTAGGGTTCGATTTAATCTCTCTTTTACTATTCTATGCACTCCGTTTCTTCGAAATTATATTCTAATTCAACATGCCTGATCAATATCGACAGGAATTTTGAAAAACGTCAAACGTGACTGGGTCTTTTTAGCATGTACTTCAAACGTCACAGATTAGGGTTTCCGTCTTAGGGTTTCGATTTTAAGCACTCTTTTATTGTTTCATGCACACCTCTTCTTAGAAATTCTATAATAATTCATTATGCCTGATCAGAATTAGGGTTTCGATTTTAAGCACTCTTTTATTGTTTCATGCACACCTCTTCTTAGAAATTCTAAAATAATTCATTATGCCTGATCATTACCCACAGAAATTTCGAAAAACGTTGACCGTGACTCGGTTTTTTTTTTGTCATGTACTTCAAACGTCACAGATTAGGGTTTCCGTATTAGGGTTTCGATTTTAAGCACTCTTTTACTGTTTTTTACACTCCGTTTCTTCGACATTCTATTTTAAATCATCAAGCCTAATCATTCGC
>NW_019269876.1:0-1423 GCF_002738365.1 Cucurbita moschata
GTTTTTCAATGGAAGTTCCCTTCCTTTGAGCTCTCACGTCCACCTCTTTGCCCTAATCTATGCTTCTGGGTCTTCTTTTCCTACTGTTATCAACAACTGCTAGATTAGAGGTTTCTTCTTCTTCTCTAGTTTCACAGCACTTCACAGCAGTAGAGGCTGCTTGATATGAACTAAGAGACATCAATCATACAATATACTTCAATGAAGATGTGAAAAAAATATTGTTGAAATTATCAAAAGATATTTCAATTCATGCCACATTGAAGAAAAATGAAGTTTCATGTTTAAAATTTTGGGTGGATTATAATTTAGAGTAATTTAGAGTAATCTTTGTGCCTTGGCATTGTTTTGGTGTGTGATAAGCTTACTTAATACATGTTATTAAAGTGGTCTCCTAATTACTTAAAAGAAAAGGTCTCACCATGAGCTCATTCTAATTTAGGGAAGCATCCAAATTACTTATTAATCATAAGATAGTAACGAGGTTGTATAAGGGCTCATTCTAAAGTTTATCAATAGATAGTAACCCAATTGCTTAATAAAGTGCTAACTTTGAGCTCCTCTTGGGTTAGGGAAGTCACCATGTTGCTTAAAACCCATGGACTATTCTAATGGTCTACATGAGATAGTATCCTCATCTCTTAACAATCAAGTGGCATTTTCATAATACCCATGTGAGTTTCAAAAGTATATTTTTTAATTAAAAAAAACCAGT
Source organism: Cucurbita moschata (assembly GCF_002738365.1). Taxonomy (NCBI): domain Eukaryota; kingdom Viridiplantae; phylum Streptophyta; class Magnoliopsida; order Cucurbitales; family Cucurbitaceae; genus Cucurbita; species Cucurbita moschata. The sequence continues at coordinate 716 of NW_019269876.1, forward strand.
ATCAACACATGGTTATATTTTTATTATAAACAATAAGAAGAACTCGTTACCAAACATGTCGATAATGCTCTCATTTACAACAAGAATATAAAATATTGAAAGGTCATCCTTGTTCATCAACTTTAAATATAAAGGACTATTGCATTACACTTTAGAACAGACTGTTACTGCCAACCAACGACAGATTGTTAACTAAAATGAAAATAACTAAAATACTACTAATAATAATTAAAGACATTTGTTAATATGCTGGTTTCTTTCATTTAAGTGGGAGTAATAGACAATTAGACCTAATTTTACACGTTTAAAAGTGGAAAAAACTAAACTCAAATATTCTCATATTTACAAAATTAATTCATTTTCAACAGTTGCTTAGTAAACTTAGTTTAGTTTGACCCATAAATTCTCCCACTAAACAAACAATCGACGTATTATGTTATGAGTCAAAATATTATTTAGATAAATTTTGACCATTTGTAGATAAGGTATGAACTACTACCTTACGCATAATTTAGTAGATACGGTATGAATTAAGATCAAAAAGTTTGACGGTTCAATTTCTTACTCGTAAAATGTTGAAATTAATAAAATGAAAATTTAGAGACCTATTAGACATTGTCTTAAGTTTATGGACCAAATAGATATAAAGTTGAATATTTTTTTGGGACTAAACGTATAATTTAGATAACTTTAAATGTCCAATAAGCT
>NW_019269877.1:0-492 GCF_002738365.1 Cucurbita moschata
TGAGTTTGGATACATTTTCGCAAGGAGTGATTCCCATCTCAAAGGAAGACAAAGTTACATCCAGGAGGGATGACACTTATCAAGTCCTTGAAAGAATTAATAACAATGCATATAAAATGATCTTCCAAGAGAATTTTCAGCACATTCTACTTTCAATGTTGCTGACTTGAGTCCTTTTGATGTAGGTGATGATTTTCTGATTTGAAGACAAATCCTTTTGAAGAGGGGGAAGATGATATGGATCACGGTGTTCCAAATGTTTCAACTAGACCTATTACACGATCCAAGGCCAAGAAGATTCAACAAGCATTCATTCTTCATCTACAAAATTGGATAGGCTTGGTTCAACTATTATTTCAAGTGTTAAAGCTTATTAGATTGAGAAAGGACCATTTGGAGCTTCAGAAGTGAATATTTACACAGTTGAAGGAGCAAATGAAGTTGCAAGCATCATTACATGAGTTGTTAGAAAACTTTATTTATTTTTAATTT
>NW_019269877.1:570-1423 GCF_002738365.1 Cucurbita moschata
CATCATCTATGCAAGTTTCATGCCATTCTTGTGGTAGAATTGTGGTTGAGTGAAATTCCCAACCTTCTACTTATTTTTTGGGATTTCTTTTCTCAGTATTCATTGTAATTTATCCTGATACAAACAAGTTTATTTTTGTAGGGAATGTATTAAGCACATGGATTTATTAATTATGGTGAACTTTTGTATAAACTGAAGTAAATACAAATAGAGTAACATGAGATAGAAGTAAACATAGTAATAAAAAGAAACTACCTAAACTTAAAGGAAGTTAATCTCATTTTACAATATAAATATTGTTCAATTGTAGCAAATAAATAATTTTGAAAACTAGCCACTCCAGATCAATCTATGTTTGGAAAACTAAAATAAAGAAAAAATAAATAAATAAATAAAAATATTTTTCAAAAACTTAGTTTGGTGTAAAATTTTGCTTAAAATTCAAATGTTTTCTTTTTCTTTTTTTTTTTTTTATTTTATAAAAGGATAAAACACATAATTTTGAAATAATAATAAAAAAAAGTTATCAATGAATGGGCTTGGGTGACAATGCTGCTTCAACTGTGTGATAGACCATGTGAAGTAAACATGACAATAATAGTAGGTTCTAAAGCAAAAAAATATGTGGATAAATTTCATATATTGAGGTGCGGAAAACATATACACACAGGCAACTAAAAATAATAGATCCACTATAAGGGCATTTGGTCTAGTGGTATGATTTTCTTTTTTTTTACAAATTAGGTGGAATGAACAAAAATAATGAGTTTAAAATTACCAAACAAAATATCAATTTTCAAATGGAACCGAGACATAAGACCATTCAAAAAAAGAAAAGGACAAAAGAAAATTA
>NW_019269878.1:0-799 GCF_002738365.1 Cucurbita moschata
GGGTTTCGATTTTAAGCACTCTTTTATTGTTTCATGCACACCTCTTCTTAGAAATTCTATAATAATTCATTATGCCTGATCATTACCCATAGAAATTTCGAAAAACGTTGACCGTGACTCGGTTTTTCGATATCATGTACTTCAAACGTCACAGATTAGGGTTTCCGAATTAGGGTTTCGATTTTAAGCACTATTTTTCTGTTTTTTACACTCCGTTTCTTCGACATTCTATTTTAAATCATCAAGCCTAATCATTCGCAACGAAAGTTTCAAAAAACGTCGATCGTGACTCAGTTTTTTTAGCACGTACTTCAAACGTCCCAGATTAGGGTTCGATTTTAATCTCTCTTTTACTGTTCTATGCACTCCGTTTCTTCGAAATTATATAATCTTTCAACATGCCTGATCATTATCGACAGGAATTTTGAAAAACGTCAAACGTGACTGGGTCTTTTTAGCATGTACTTCAAACGTCACAGATTAGGGTTTCCGAATTAGGGTTTCGATTTTAAGCACTCTTTTATTGTTTCATGCACACCTCTTCTTAGAAATTCTATAATAATTCATTATGCCTGATCATTACCCACAGAAATATCGAAAAACGTTGACCGTGACTCGGTTTTTTTTTATCATGTACTTCAAACGTCACAGATTAGGGTTTCCGAATTTAAAGTTTCGAATTAAAGCACTCTTTTACTGTTTTTTACACTCCGTATCTTCGACATTCTATTTTAAATCATCAAGCCTAATCATTCGCAACGAAAGTTTCAAAAAACGTCGATCGTGACTCAGTTTTTTT